>NC_082397.1:9561883-9861883 GCF_031168955.1 Gadus macrocephalus | reverse complement strand
AATTTTTTCCTAAGGTTAGTCCCTTCGCTACCTGTGCGTGTTTGTCTGACAAGACGCAATACCCAACCTTTTTTAGAACCATCCCCAGTGACCATTTCCAGGCAGAGGCTCTTGCCAAACTCGTGAAACGTTTTGGGTGGACTTGGATTGGCACTGTTCAGTCTAACTCAGACTATGGCAACAATGGGATGGCCTCCTTTTTACAAGCAGCGCAGAAGGAGGGTATATGTGTGGAATACTCTGAATCGTTTAATAGAAATGATCTGCAAAGCAAGATTCAACAGGTGGCTGAAGTGATTCGCAGGTTCATACATGAATTATTCTGATTATGTCCAGTTTATAAAATACAATGTCAATATTAAAACCAAGATAACTTGTAGGCATATAATGTTTATAAAACCTTAGTATCAACCAAGCAATATAATATATCATATATAAATATATAGTTATATTTATAAATCTCTACAGATCTACAGCCATGGTTGTCGTGGCATTTACAGCTCCAGAAGACTTGCGGGTTCTGCTGGAAGAGCTGACGGTACATCCCTCTCCTCCTCGCCAATGGATCGGCAGTGAAGCCTGGGTAACCCATTCGGAGGTTCAGAGATTTCACCTGCTTGCAGGAGCGATTGGATTTGCTATTCCGAAATCTAACATACCAGGTTTTAGAGAATTCCTTCTAGATCTTTCACCTGCTAAGGTGGCTGCTTCACACGTGCTCACGGAGTTCTGGGAGGGTGCATTCAACTGTCTGCTAGAAAAACGTGAGAAATCTTGGAAATAGT
This sequence comes from Gadus macrocephalus, assembly GCF_031168955.1. NCBI lineage: Eukaryota > Metazoa > Chordata > Actinopteri > Gadiformes > Gadidae > Gadus > Gadus macrocephalus. Next base: position 9,861,098 of record NC_082397.1, on the reverse strand, counting down.
GTTGGATTACTGTTATGCCAATTTCATAATAATAATGAATAATAATTATAATTACACATCTTATTAATTATTCATTATTATAACAAATGTGTACTTCTTCAATGAAAAAATAAGAAATTACATAATTAGCGAACCAATTACTTATTTAATATAATTACACTTTTTTTTGCTATTTTGGTGTTTTCGTTATCAAAACATCTGCTCCTGATTCTCTCTTTACAGGAGCTGGCTCAGTGGACAAAGTTTGTGATGGAACTGAAGATATACAGAAGCTCCAAAATCCATACACTGACACCTCTCAGCTCAGAATCACAAACATGGTGTACAAAGCTGTATACGCAATAGCACACGCTATACACTACTTGGTGTGTAAGAAGATAAACTCCAAAATACATTGTGATCAATTCATGAAAATTGAGCCAATTCAGGTGAATTACAATTAAGCTTTTTATTGAAGCAAATCCTTGAAAATGGTAAAGTTCAATGTGCTGCCTTTTTGTGTACAATATACTTCTATCTTCATTATCTAATTGTTCTGTTTTCACTCATTTTTCACCTGTACAGGTCCTTGATCAGTTGAAAAGGGTGAATTTCTCTCGTAATGGTTACCACGTCTCATTTGATGGCAATGGTGACCCTGTGGCCTTCTATGAGCTGATTAACTGGCAGATAAATGAGAACGGTGGTCTGGAGTTTGTAACCGTGGGACATTATGATGAGTCCCTTTCTCCTGGCCAGAAGTTCAATATCAAAAGTGAAATCAGTTGGGCAGATGGTGGCATACAGGCAGGGAGAACAACACATTATTTGATTCCTTCAACACAACTGCTTCCAAACTGCATGTAAAGCTGTTTGTCTACGTGTGAATCAGGTGCCTGTGTCCGTATGCAGTGACAGCTGTCCACCGGGAACACGCAAGGTTCTCCAGAAGGGGAAGCCGGTTTGCTGCTATGACTGTGTACCATGTGCTGAAGGAGAGATAAGCAATTCTACTGGTACAACCAATGTTAACATTCCTAAAAAACAAAATGTTATAATAATAGTAAAAACTGATTATATATCTTTTCCCAGATTCATCTGACTGTTCCCCATGTCCCAATGAGTTCTGGCCCAATGCAGAGAAGAACTTCTGTCGTCCCAAGCTTGTTGAGTTCCTTTCCTTTCACGAGATCCTTGGAATTATTTTGTCAGCATTCTCTATAGCAGGAGCCTGTTTGACCATCATTACAGCCATAGTGTTGTTCAAGCACAGATTTACCCCCGTTGTTAAAGCTAACAACTCTGAGCTGAGCTTCCTGCTGCTATTCTCCTTGACTCTGTGTTTCCTGTGTTCTCTGACCTTCATCGGCCGTCCCTCAGACTGGTCCTGTATGCTTCGCCACACAGCTTTTGGGATCACCTTCGTCCTCTGTATCTCTTGTGTTCTGGGGAAAACGATCGTGGTGTTGATGGCATTTAAAGCTACAATCCCAGGTAGCAATGTAGCAAAATGGTTTGGCTTAACACAGCAGAGAATGACTGTAGTATCTTTTACATTTGTTCAAGTTCTGATATGCATTGTTTGGCTTGTTCTGAAGCCTCCTTACTCTAATAGAAATCTTACCGTCTACAAGGAGATAATAATTCTAGAATGTGCATTAGGCTCAGCATTAGGTTTCTGGGCTGTGCTTGGGTACATTGGGCTCCTTGCCGTATTTTGTTTTGTATTAGCTGTTTTAGCCCGAAAACTACCTGACAATTTTAATGAAGCTAAGCTAATCACATTTAGTATGCTTATATTCTGTGCTGTTTGGATAACTTTTATCCCAGCTTATATCAGTTCCCCTGGGAAGTTCACTGTAGCTGTGGAGGTGTTTGCCATTTTGGCCTCTAGTTTTGGATTGATTATCTGTATATTCTTTCCAAAATGTTTTATTATTTTGTTTAGGCCTGAGAAAAACACCAAGAAACATTTAATGGGTAAAAAATAGAAAGTATTATTCTTAAGCGTAGATAAGTCAACGTGAACTTCAGAATCATACATATTATATGTTTAGTGTAGTTCTTTGTTTAATTGCCATGTAAATGACTGAACTACTCTACTTAATAATAATTGTATACATTTACATTTCAATTAATCATTTTCATTATAATCTTTATTTTGATTTAAGTCCATAAATAATGCTATATTTGAGTCGGCCATGGCATTTTTGTTAATTTGATGTGATCATTTGTACACTATTACGAGCATGTGTATTTTCATGCTTAATATAAAATTCATCCTTTACAACTGTATTTGTGTTTTTTTCATTTATGCACCAAATATAAACACCTGATTGGCAATACATTGTTAACACCTATTGATTAAAATGGCATTTCCTTAATAAGATATTGCTTCTAGGACAGACGAGGCTTTCAATTGCAAAGAAGCACTTTCCATGTTCGGAACACCGGAGACCGAACATGGACTTGGACTCAAGGCATAGTGACTCAATTACAACACTGGGTGGAGGTAATATACCTGAAGTACAATACCGTGGCATGATGTACTTCATAATGTCACATATTAAATATAGGCAGACTTGAAGCCACATCCTCCTGAGACCAAGCTCATCACTGAGCTACATGGATATAGCCATTAGCAAGGGCAGGTCAGAATTTATTTTGAGAAGGAGCAGAATTCCAAATATGATGGATTTATTGAACTTTATAGGTACGGTAAAATGGTATTGGTACTCATTGAAAACATGCTTATCGGAAGGAAATTATCAATATAATAACTAACCATATTTCTAAAAATACAGTTTCAAAATCCACCTTCAAAACAGACTTTTGAAAAATGATGTGCGTACCCCTTTAAGGACCAGCCTGTGTTGGAACGACATCGCTGCTGTCTTTGGCCTTTGACCATACAGTATAGTCCCACAGTGTAATGGTACATGAGTGCCAAGTCTGCAGCTTTTACCACCTCAACCGTTTGGTTGAGTTGTGGCGATTGCATTTCATCTAAATGGTCTGACTAAATGGGTTGCACCTTGAAAGTTGTTCATCGTGAGGAATGGTGCATGCATGGATACAAAGTTTCATGCACATTGTATTTTCCATGTGGAAATAGCAGCCTGTTGAGAATGTTGAACTTCAAAGGCTTGTTATACCACCACGGCACCACCTATGGATCATTCTGTTTTTGAATGATTCAAATCTAGTGGTAGCAGTTGGGATTACTCCTGTGTGCAGAATCTGACGTAATGCAAAAAGAGGGCAGCACCTATCTGATCATTTATATATTCTAATTGTAACACCTAGTGAGCACTAGCATCCTCATTTTAAGGATGGGTGGCTTGGTTGCAGTTTTTCTTACAACAAGCTTGACCTTGTTTTGTTTTTTGCTATGTTTTGTGCTTTCTATATATAAATCTGCGGGTGGTCTAATAATGAGTACAGAGGCTACTGCTAATACAGACAATGCCACTGATTCTGTTGATTGTTGGCTTCGGGGTATCCCTCAGCAAGCTGCATTTACACAGAGAGGGGATTACATTATTGGGGGCATATTCCAAATACATTACTACATGAAAACAGTGAAGAAAAACTACCCCAGCCCTCCAGAGCCTCTCAAATGCACAGGAAGGTGAGTTAGTCAAAGAAGAAAATAAAGGGGTTTGGTGTTTTTTTTTAAATTTTGAAACCAAATTAAATATACCCTGATGAAAGTATTTCTTTTGTATCTTGAAAATGTTCTATTTGTTTACAGCATGGACTACCGGGAATTGCGCTTCTCTCGTGCAATGGCCTTTGCCATCGACGAGATCAACAACAGCACAGATCTTCTGCCGGGGGTCGCGCTTGGTTATAAAATCCATGATTCTTGTGCCTCAACCCCCATGGCCGTGCAGATGGCTTTCCAGTTTACAAATGCCCCACCTTTGTATAATAACAGTAAAGTGTGTTCGCAATCAGGAAGGGTGTTGGCTGTTATTGGTGATTCTGGATCAACGCAAACCATCAGCATATCACGAATCATCGGACCCTTTGACATTCCACAAGTATTTAATTTATTATGCAGAACTCATGCCATTTCTGTGCCCCTCTTTTGTAAAAGTGCATCGTAATGTTATTTTTTTTCCAAAGGTTAGTTACTTCGCTACCTGTGCATGTTTGTCTGACAAGACACAATACCCAACCTTTTTTCGAACCGTCCCCAGTGACCAGTTTCAGGCAGAGGCTCTTGCCAAACTTGTGAAACATTTTGGTTGGACTTGGATCGGTGCTGTCCGGTCTAGAACAGACTATGGCAACAATGGTATGGCGTCCTTTTTACGAGCAGCGCACAAAGAGGGTATATGTGTGGAATACTCTGAAACAATCAATAGATATGATCCACAGAGCAAGATTCAACAGGTGGCTGAAGTGATTCGCAGGTTCATACATTAATTATTCTGATTATGTCCAGTTTATAAAATACAATGTCAATGTACAAACCAAGATGGCTTAATGGCATATAATGTTTAAAAAACCTTAGCATCAACCATTCAACATAATTTATGTTTAGAAATCTCTACAGGTCGACAGCCAAGGTTGTCGTAGCATTTGCAGGTTCTGGTGACATGTGGGTTCTGCTTGAGGAGCTGACTTTACATCCTTCTCTTCCTCGCCAATGGATTGGCAGTGAGGCCTGGGTATCCCATTTGGAGGTTCAGAGATTTAACATTTGTGCAGGAGCGATTGGATTTGCTATTCCGCAATCTAACATACCAGGTTTTAGGGAATTCCTTCTAGATCTTTCTCCTGCTAAGGTGGCTGCTTCAAACGTGCTTTCTGAGTTCTGGGAGGGTGCATTCAACTGTCTGCTAGAAAAAAGTGAGAAATCTTTGAAATAGTATTGACTTACTTTAATGGTGCTGACATCATAATACTTACAATAATGAATGATTATTATTATAATTATTCATTTGTATCAACTATTATTCCTTATTATAACAAATGGGTAATTCCTAAACAAATTATGACAACAGAATCTTCTTTTGAGAAGTAATTACATTATTAGCTTAACCAGATAACAAAATACTTATTTCATATTATTATACTTTTTTAGATGTTTTTGTGTTTTCATTAATCATCAAAACATTTACTCCTGTTTCTCTTTTTGAAGGCGCTGGTTCAGTGGACAGGGTGTGTGATGGAACTGAAGATATACAGAAGCTCAAAAACCCATTCACTGACACCTCTCAGCTCAGAATCACAAACATGGTGTACAAAGCTGTTTACGCAATAGCACACGCTATACACTACTTGGTGTGTAAGAAGATAAACTCCAAAATACAATGTGATCAATTCATGAAAATTGAGCCAATTCAGGTGAGTAACAATTGTGCTTTTTATTGAAGCAATTCCTTGAAAAAGGTAAAGTTCAAAGTGCCGCCTTTTTATGTACAACATACTCCTATCTTAATTATCTAATTGTTCTGTTTTCACAAAATTTTCACCTGTACAGGTCCTTGATCAGTTGAAAAGGGTGAATTTCTCTCGTAATGGTTACCACGTCTCATTTGATGGCAATGGTGACCCTGTGGCCTTCTATGAGCTGATTAACTGGCAGATAAATGAGAACGGTGGTCTGGAGTTTGTAACCGTGGGACATTATGATGAGTCCCTTTCTCCTGGCCAGAAGTTCAATATCAAAAGTGAAATCAGTTGGGCAGATGGTGGCATACAGGCAGGGAGGACTACATATTCTTTGATTCCTTCAACACAACTGCTTCCAAACTGCATGTAAAGCTGTTTGTCTATGTGTGAATCAGGTGCCAGTGTCCGTATGCAGTGACAGCTGTCCACCGGGAACACGCAAGGTTCTCCAGAAGGGGAAGCCGGTTTGCTGCTATGACTGTGTACCATGTGCTGAAGGAGAGATAAGCAATTCTACTGGTACAACCAATGTTAACATTCCTAAAAAACAAAATGTTATAATAATAGTAAAAACTGATTATATATCTTTCCCCAGATTCATCTGACTGTTCCCCATGTCCCAATGAGTTCTGGCCCAATGCAGAGAAGAACTTCTGTCGTCCCAAGCTTGTTGAGTTCCTTTCCTTTCACGAGATCCTTGGAATTATTTTGTCAGCATTCTCTATAGCAGGAGCCTGTTTGACCATCATTACAGCCATAGTGTTGTTCAAGCACAGATTTACCCCTGTAGTTAAAGCTAACAACTCCGAGCTGAGCTTCCTGCTGCTATTCTCCTTGACTCTGTGTTTCCTGTGTTCTCTGACCTTCATCGGCCGTCCCTCAGACTGGTCCTGTATGCTTCGCCACACAGCTTTTGGGATCACCTTCGTCCTCTGTATCTCTTGTGTTCTGGGGAAAACGATCGTGGTGTTGATGGCATTTAAAGCTACAATCCCAGGTAGCAATGTAGCAAAATGGTTTGGCTTAACACAGCAGAGAATGACTGTAGTGTCTTTTACATTTGTTCAAGTTCTGATATGCATTGTTTGGCTTGTTCTGAAGCCTCCTTACTCTAATAGAAATCTGACCATCTACAAGGAGATAATAATTCTAGAATGTGCATTAGGCTCAGCATTAGGTTTCTGGGCTGTGCTTGGGTACATTGGGCTCCTTGCCGTATTTTGTTTTGTATTAGCTGTTTTAGCCCGAAAACTACCTGACAATTTTAATGAAGCTAAGCTAATCACATTTAGTATGCTTATATTCTGTGCTGTTTGGATAACTTTTATCCCAGCTTATATCAGTTCCCCTGGGAAGTTCACTGTAGCTGTGGAGGTTTTTGCCATTTTGGCCTCGAGTTTTGGATTGATTATCTGTATATTCTTTCCAAAATGTTTTATTATTTTGTTTAGGCCTGAGAAAAACACCAAGAAACATTTAATGGGTAAAAAATAGAAAGTATTATTCTTAAGTGTAGATAAGTCAACGTAAACTTCAGAATCATTCATATTGTATGTTTAGTGTAGTTCTTTGTTTAATTGCCATGTAAATGACTGAACTACTGTACTTAATAATAATGTTATACATTTACATTTCAATTAATCATTTTCATTATAAGCCTTATTATGATTTAAGTCCATAAATAATGCTATATTTGAGTCGGCCATGGCAGTTTTGTTAATTTGATCTGGTCATTTGTACACTATTACGAGCATGTGTATTTTCTTGCATAATATAAAATTCATCCTTTACAACTGTATTTGTGTTTTTTTCATTTATACACCAAATATAAACACCTGATTGGCAATACATTGTTAACACCTATTGATAGGCATGGCAATTCCTTTATAAGATATTGCTTCTAGGACAGACGAGGCTTTCAATTGCAAAGAAGCACTTCCCCTATTCATTATATACCCGTATATGTATGCATATACCAGTGTCTTTTCTTGTAGAATGAGTCCTGAACACATTTTCACCCACTCTCCAGAATCTCTTCAATTCAAAGTAAGGAAATGTTAACCTAAATGGTATGTCAGAGGTGCCGGCATTCGCTCCTGGCACCATGCAGAAACTGTGCCACCCAGTATTGCGCCCGACTGGCCTGCCACCAATGTTGCCATGGTTTATATATGGCAACGTTGGCCGCCACGTACACCTTCAAGGTTAGAGGCAGCCTGGCCTGCATCAAATAGATACTGCAGCTACCGCAGTATGTCCTGTAAAGGGCAGGGGACTGGGTCTAACTCCCTCTCCCCGTACCATGTAGTGAATGCAGCCCAGCAGTTCCACTCTCGTGGAAGGAGCTCTTGCATTCCGCAAGGCCTCACAAATTAAGGGCCCGAGGTCAATCAAGAGTGACCGATCCCTGTCAATGGCCATACCACGAGTTCAAGGAGGCTATGAGACGGATGCCAAACCTTCCCCTCCAGCTAGGACAAGAGGTCCATCCTCACTGGGAGCTGCCCAGTTCTCTGTCCTTCAGACTGAGGAGTGCAGGGAACCATATCCTCGCTGGCCACTTGGGGGCTACGAGGAGTACCCTGTGGCCTGACAAACTCCCCCTGTGAAATGTGAACATTATCAGGGGGATCTGAGGGAATGCATAAAGGCGACCCCTCAGCCAGATGTTGGCAATAGCGTCTATCCCAAGCGTAGCACTGGTCTCTGCCAAGAAGAACCATGGGGGATGGTGAGTTGTGCATTCTGAGGCGAACAGATCTACCTGGGCCTCCCCGTACAGATCCTATATCATCTGCACTACCTGCGGGTGCAGCCTCAAATCCCCAGGGGGTTGCCTCTGGTGTGGGAGGTAATCTGCCACAGAGTTTGCTCTGCCTGGGAGGTGCATCGCCCTCAAGGAGGCCAACCGAGGATGCGCCCAAATCCATAGTCCCTAAGCTCCCCTCAGGGACTCCAGTGACCTGGTCCCTCCTTGATGGTTGATATGAAACACCGCTGAGTTGTTGTCTGTGCGGACGACCACATGCTTGCTCCTGAGACAAGGCAAGAAGTGCTTCAGCGCCAAGTAGACAGTCCGGAGTTCTAAGCCATCGATGTGCTGCCCTCTCCACTGAGGGCACCAAACCCCCTGGACTGACCTCCTTTGCCATACTGCCCCCAAACCTTGGGATGAGGCATCTGTTGTCAACGCCTCTCGCCTCACTGGGACTGAGCCGAGGGGAACACCATGCAGCCGAAATCTGCTCTCCCGCCACAGTTCACTTGCGAGTGACCCCGATCATGACCCATCTGTGTAAGCGAGGCTCCATGTTGAGGCCGTAGATGCAGCAGGCCTACTTGTGTGATTGCTGAGGCCGCTGTTAGCTTCCCCAGGCAGCCTGAACCATGTCTGGATGGTCAAACTTGCCCCAAGGTTGACAGACTGTAGTAGGCCTTGTATCCTCTCCACCCATTCCACAGTCGGGCAGGCCTGCATCAACACAGACACAGTCCAGACACAAGCCGATAAAGGTGGTCTGCGGTATTGGGTGTAACAAGGTATTTTCCCAGTTAACAGACATGTCCAGCATGTCCTAGAAATCAGCGAGGACCCTGGATGTCGTTTACTCTGCCTTCCAGAGCGAGGGGGCACAAATAAGCCAGTCGTCGATACAAGGGAGAATTTTGTCAGGCACAGTGATGGCAAGGTTGACCTCATGCATCTTCAAATCATGCGAGGAGCCAGGGACAGGCCGATTGAAGGACTGCAAACTGGTTTGCCTTGAAAGGCAAAGCAGAGAAACTTTCTGCGTTCAGGGTGAAGGGGAATGTAAAAGTAAGCATCGCGGAGATCTAAGGAGGTAAACCAATCTCTTGGAGTGATAACCTGAAGTACGTAGATTGTACGATGCATCCAAGACAGTTGGTCCTTCAGTTGCATGTGCAACCTCCTCAAGTCTAGTATAGGCTTGAGGAGGTTGCACATAAAAAACAGAAAATACGTTGAGTATAACCCATCACTCTGTGTATGTGGTTTAACCACTGTGATGGCTTTTTTGTCCAAGAGGGTGGCTATCTCCTATGACATACGCAAGGCCCTGACGAGGTCTGCGACCGAGGTCACCCTGACCCCTGTTGGTGCTGGTGGCCGACGGCGGAACTGCAACCTGTAACCCTGGGACATCGTGTTCAAAACCCATGTAGCTTGGGAATGGGCTGCCCAGTATTCCAGGTGCTGCTCTGAAAACCTTTCCACCACAGAGTGTGCCACGAGGGTAATACAGGGGCTTGGGGGAGGTGGTGGTTGTGCCCTTTTACCCGCTGGGACCGGCAAAATGGAGGCTACTCGTCTCCGGGCTAACACCAGCTGCCTACAGCAACCTGGCTGCTCTGTTGCCAGGGCTGCAGCGGTGGGTTTAGGTGACGGGAGCGTTGTGGGTCCCATGTGCCATGTTTTCCGGGGCGCTGAGCATGGGGTCCCATGCTCCTACTCTGGGGTCCCCAGGCCTCTGAAGCCTGCTTTGATTGCTTCTTGCGCTCCAACGCCCTTTCTGCCTCTGGCCCAAAGAACTAGCCTGGCGCATCAGGAAGTTTCCATAGCATCTTCCTACAATCATCAGACATAGGCACCTGCTCAAGCCACACCTGACGTCGTGTCACAACAAGGATGGACATCAAGCGGCCAAGCTCCCCAGACATCAGACCAAAGGCCTGAAATGCTGCATCGTTTGTGTCCCCAAGCTCTCTCCCTTCATGCTCTGGCTGCAACATTTGAGACTGAGCAAGGATGATCACAGAGAGGGAGTTCCCAATACCGCGGAGCTCAGGCCATGGAGCTCAGGCCGTGGAGCTCAGGCCGCGGAGCTCAGGCCGCGGAGCAATGGCTGCAGAGCACCGGCTGCGGAGCCCCTGCGGCGGAGCTGGATCCACCCGGTGGTGGATAAAAATGGACTTGACTCGTGTTTCACTCGATTGAGTAGTGGATTGTAATTGGTCTTGACATCCAAATATGATGGATTTATTGAACTTTGTAGGTACGGTAAAATGATATTGGTACTCATTGAAAACATGCTTATCGGAAGGAAATTATCAATATAATAACTAACCGTATTTCTAAAAATACAGTTTCCAAAATCCACCTTCAAAACAGACCTTGAAAAATGATGTGTGTACCCCTTTAAGGACCAGCCTGTGTTGGAACGATATCGCTGCTCTCTTTGGCCTTATTGATATAAATTAAAGACCATACAGTATAGTCCCACAGTGTAATGGTACATGAATGCCAAGTCTGCAGCTTTTACCACCTCAATCGTTTGGTTTAGTTGTGGCAATTGCATTTCATCTAAATGGTCTGACTAAATGGGTTGCACCTTGAAAGTTGTCCATCGTGAGGAATGGTGCATGGATACAAAGTTTCATGCACACTGTATTTTCTATGTGGAAATAGCAGCCTGTTGAGAATGTTGAACTTCAAAGGCTTCTAATACCACTTCCTATGGATCATTCTGTTTTTGAATGATTCAAATCTAGTGGTAGCAGTTGGGATTACTCCTGTGTGCAGAATCTGACGTAATGCAAAAAGAGGGCAGCACCTATCTGATCATTTATATATTCTAATTGTAACACCTAGTGAGCACTAGCATCCTCATTTTAAGGATGGGTGGGTTGGTTGCAGTTTTTCTTACAACAAGCTTGACCTTGGTTTTTTTTTTGCTATGTTTTGTGCTTTCTATATATAAATCTGCGGGTGGTCTAATAATGAGTACAGAGGCTACTGCTAATACAGACAATGCTACTGATTCTGTTGATTGTTGGCTTCGGGGTATCCCTCAGCAAGCTGCATTTACACAGAGAGGGGATTACATTATTGGGGGCATATTCCAAATACATTACTACATGAAAACAGTGAACAAAAACTACCCCAGCCCTCCAGAGCCTCTCAAATGCACAGGAAGGTGAGTTAGTCAAAGAAGAAAATAAAGGGGTTTGGTGTTTGTTTTAATTTTGAAACCAAATTAAATATGCCCTGATGAAAGTATTTTTTTTGTATCTTGAAAATGTTATATTTGTTTACAGCATGGATTACCGGGAACTGCGCTTCTCGCGTGCAATGGCCTTTGCCATCGACGAGATTAACAACAGCTCAGATCTTCTGCCGGGGGTCGCGCTTGGTTATAAAATCCATGATTCTTGTGCCTCAACCCCCATGGCCGTGCAGGTGGCTTTCCAGTTTACAAATGCCCCACCTTTGTATAATAACAGTAAAGTGTGTTCGCAATCAGGAAGGGTGTTGGCTGTTATTGGTGATTCTGGATCAACGCAAACCATCAGCATATCACGAATCATCGGGCCCTTTGACATTCCACAAGTATTTAATTTATTATGCAGAACTCATGCCATTTCTGTGCCCCTCTTTTGTAAAAGTGCATCGTAATGTTATTTTTTTTCCAAAGGTTAGTTACTTCGCTACCTGTGCATGTTTGTCTGACAAGACGCAATACCCAACCTTTTTTCGGACCGTCCCCAGTGACCAGTTTCAGGCAGAGGCTCTTGCCAAACTTGTGAAACATTTTGGTTGGACTTGGATCGGTGCTGTCCGGTCTAGAACAGACTATGGCAACAATGGTATGGCGTCCTTTTTACGAGCAGCGCACAAAGAGGGTATATGTGTGGAATACTCTGAAACAATCAATAGATATGATCCACAGAGCAAGATTCAACAGGTGGCTGAAGTGATTCGCAGGTTCATACATTAATTATTCTGATTATGTCCAGTTTATAAAATACAATGTCAATGTACAAACCAAGATGGCTTAATGGCATACAATGTTTAAAAAACCTTAGCAACAACCATACAATATAATTTATGTTTAGAACTCTCTACAGGTCGACAGCCAAGGTTGTCGTGGCATTTACAGCTCCTGGTGACATGTGGGTTCTGCTTGAGGAGCTGACTTTACATCCTTCTCTTCCTCGCCAATGGATCGGCAGTGAGGCCTGGGTAACCCATTTGGAGGTTCAGAGATTTAACATATGTGCAGGAGCGATTGGATTTGCTATTCCGCAATCTAACATACCAGGTTTTAGGGAATTCCTTCTAGATCTTTCTCTTGCTAAGGTGGCTGCTTCAAACGTGCTTTCTGAGTTCTGGGAGGGTGCATTCAACTGTCTGCTAGAAAAAAGTGAGAAATCTTAGAAATAGTATTGACTTACTTTAATGGTGCTGATATCATAATGCTTACAATAATGAATGATTATTATAATAATTATTCATTTGTATTAACTATTATTCCTTATTATAACAAATGGGTAATTCCTAAACAAATTATGACAACAGAATCTTCTTTTGAGAAGTAATTACATTATTAGCTTAACCGGCTAACAAAATACTTATTTCATATTATTATACTTTTTTAGATGTTTTTGTGTTTTCATTAATCATCAAAAAATGTACTCCTGTTTCTCTTTTTGAAGGCGCTGGTTCAGCGGACAGGGTGTGTGATGGAACTGAAGATATACAGAAGCTCAAAAACCCATTCACTGACACCTCTCAGCTCAGAATCACAAACATGGTGTACAAAGCTGTTTACGCAATAGCACACGCTATACACTACTTGGTGTGTAAGAAGATAAACTTCAAAATACAATGTGATCAATTCATGAAAATTGAGCCAAATCAGGTGAATAACAATTATTCTTATTATTGAAACAAATCCTTGAAGAAGGTAAAGTTCAAAGTGGCACCTTCTATGTACAATATACTTCAATTTCTTAAAGATCTAATTGTTCTGTTTTCACTCTTTTTTCTTCTACACAGGTCCTTGATCAGTTGAAAAGGGTGAATTTCTCTCGTAATGGTTACCACGTCTCATTTGATGCCAATGGTGACCCTGTGGCCTTCTATGAGCTGATTAACTGGAAGAGAAATGAGAACGGTGGTCTGGAGTTCGTAACCGTGGGACATTATGATGATTCCCTTTCTCCTGGTCAGAAGTTAAATATCAAAAGGGAAATCAGTTGGGCAGATGGTGGCGTACAGGCAGGGAGGACACCTTATTCTTTGATTCCTTCAATACAACTGCTTCCAAAATGCATGTAAAGCTGTTTGTCTATGTGTGCATCAGGTGCCTGTGTCCGTGTGCAGTGACAGCTGTCCACCGGGAAAACGCAAGGTTCTCCAGGAGGGAAAGCCGTATTGCTGCTATGACTGCGTACCATGTGCTGAAGGAGAGATAAGCAATTCTACTGGTACAACCAATCTTATTCCAAATCCTGCATGAAATTATGAAAAATAGAATATTATAATAATTGTAAAGACTGATTATATATCTTTCCCCAGATTCATCTGATTGTTCCCCTTGTCCCAATGAGTTCTGGCCCAATGCAGAGAAGAACTTCTGTCGTCCCAAGCTTCTTGAGTTCCTTTCCTTTCATGAGATCTTGGGAATTATTTTGTCAGCATGCTCAATAGCAGGAGCCTGTTTGACGATCATTACAGCCATAGTGTTATTCAAGCACAGATTTACCCCTGTAGTGAAAGCTAACAACTCTGAGCTGAGCTTCCTGCTGCTCTTCTCCTTGACTCTGTGTTTCCTGTGTTCTCTGACATTCATCGGCCGTCCCTCAGACTGGTCCTGTATGCTTCGCCACACAGCCTTTGGGATCACCTTTGTCCTCTGTATCTCTTGTGTTCTGGGGAAAACTATAGTGGTGTTGATGGCGTTTAAAGCTACAATCCCAGGTAGCAATGTAGCCAAATGGTTCGGCTTAGCACAACAGAGAATGACTGTGGTATCTTTTACATTTGTTCAAGTTTTGATATGCATTATTTGGCTGGTTCTGCAGCCTCCTTACTCTAATAGAAATCTGACAGTCTACAAGGAGAAAATCATTCTAGAATGTGCATTAGGCTCAGCATTAGGTTTCTGGGCTGTGCTTGGGTACATCGGGCTCCTTGCCGTATTTTGTTTTGTGTTAGCTGTTTTAGCCCGAAAACTACCTGACAATTTTAATGAAGCTAAGCTAATCACATTTAGTATGTTTATATTCTGTGCTGTTTGGATAACTTTTATCCCAGCTTATATCAGTTCCCCTGGGAAGTTCACTGTAGCTGTGGAGGTGTTTGCCATTTTGGCCTCTAGTTTTGGATTGATTATCTGTATATTCTTTCCAAAATGTTTTATTATTTTGTTTAGGCCAGAGAAAAACACAAAGAAACATTTAATGGGTAAAAAATAGAAATTATTATTTATTGTTTTTCATGAAAAAGTAAAATGCAGAAGTCAATTTAGTGTAGGTCTTTGTTGAATTGGCATGGAAAAGACTCATCTACTGTACTTACAATAATGTTATATATTTACATTTCAATTGATAATTTTCATTATAATCTTTATTATAATTAACGGCCATAAATAATGCTATGTTTGAGTCTTTGTTTGTTTAACTGACGTGGTAATTTGTACACTATTACGAACACTTGTATTTTTATGCATAATATAAAATTCCTCCTTTACAAGTCTATTTGTGTCTTTTCATTCATACATAAAATTTAAACTCCTTATTAAGATATTGCTCCTAGGACAGACGAGACTTTCAATTGCAAAATAGCTCTTGTTTGCTTGTCTCCTTTCTAGCAGACTGAGACCTGAACACGTGTGTCAGAGGTGCCAGCATTATCTTTAAGCAGATGTATGGATAAAAGGTCTCTGCTTCCTGTTGACCAGCACTAGACCCCCCCCCCCCACCCTCTGGACTCAAGGAAGGCAATATTCGGCCAATGCACCACCCCAGCTGTCTGCCTTCCATCGAAGACACGTAGGATTGATACGTAGCGTGTGGAATTCTCTCACGCGCTTCGCTGTAGTAATTGCTAAAAGAAAATAAGTTTCCATTGACGCATTTCTCAAAGTCACCCCTGCCATAGGCTCCAAGGGTGACTCTCCCAGGGCCTGCAGGACCAATGGGAGATCCAATGCTGCAGCATGCCTCGTCCTAGGAGGGTGTAGTCTTCTGACACCATGCAGAAACTGTGCCACCCAGTAATGCGCCCTGACTGGCCTGCCACCAATATGGCCATGGTTTAAAGCTATGGCCGCCACGTACACCTACATGATTTAGGCAGCCCGGTCTGCATCATAAAGATACTGCAGTTACCGCCGTATGTCCTTTAAAGGGCAGGAGACTGGGTCTAGCTCCCTGCCCCCGCACTATGTAGAGAATGTAGCCCAGCAGTTACCGTACACCACTCTCGTGGAAGGAGCTCTTGTATTCCGCAAGGTCTCACAAATTGAGGGCCCGAGATCAGTCAAGAGTGACCGATCCCTCTGTTAATGGCCATGCCACGAGTTGAAGGAGGCTCGGAGACGGATGCCAAACCTCCCCCTCCAGCTGGAACAGGAGGTCCATCCTCACTGGGAGCTGCCACGGTTCTCCATTCTACTGACTGAGGAGTGTGGAGAACCATATCCTCGCTGGCTACTTGGGGGCACTAGGAGGACCCTGTGGCCTGACAAACTCACCCTGTAAAGTGTGAGCATTAACAGGGGGATCTGAGGGAATGCATAAAGGAGACGGCAAAAGCGTTTAGACCCCAGCAGAGCACTGGTCTCTGCCAAGGAGAACCATAGAGGATGGTGAGTTGTGCATTCTGAGGCAAACAGATCTACCTGGGCCTCCACAGACTGATCCCAATAATCTGCACTACCTGCGGGTGCAGCCTCCATTCCCCAGGGGGTCGCCTCTGGTGTGAGAGGTAATCTGCCACAGAGTTTGCTCTGCTTGGGCGGTGCATAACCCTCAAGGAGGCCACATTGGATGAGCCCATATCCATAGTCTCTAAGTAAAAGTGCAATACTTTTGTTTCTTAAGGGTTCCCGGATATGTGCTGCTAGACGCGCCAAATTGATCACATTGCGATTTTGCTGCCGGTTTCTTAAGGGTTCCCGGATATGCGCTGCTAGACGCGCCGAATTGGCCACATTGCGATTTTGCTCCACTCCGGTAAGAAAAGCAAATTGTTTGTCAGAAGAGGAATAAATTGCTCTAAATCAAAGGAAAACTGTTGTGGTCAATTCGGCGCGTCTAGCAGCGCATATCAGTTTGGCCAGGGAACCTTGTTTGCTCTATTCGGCCCAGCTGAAATAGATTGGAAGCCGTCCTCACCTATCCAATTAGGGGCGGCGTTCATTTATGCACCGTGCTATTCCTCCACCAGTTGGCAGTAATATAAATAATTTAAATAATAATAAATCAACAAACAAACAACTCAAAATTCATAAAAAAAATCAAAATATTCAATACATCATGAAATCAACCATTTGGCTTCAACATTCCGGCCCCTAATTGTACTGACAATTATTAAATTAAACAAATGGAGCCAAACTTATTTTATATTATACAATTTCCAAAAACAACAGTACTTTAAAGATATAGAACATACATCGATTCTTCGACGTACGATAACGTCATGAAAAAAAGAATATATCAAAAAAGATTGTCCATGGAAAAATAGTCAATAAGAAAAAATTTGTGTGTGTGTGGGGGTCTTAGGCTTCAACTGGAGCCTCAAGGAGCAGGGCAAGCTTGGTGATGGGCCTGCAGAGGATGTTGGTCTTTGTCCGAACTTGCACTTGCCACACATGTCCTCTGGAATCTGGCAGGGTTTCCACAACTCGTCCCATTATCCATGAATTCCTTGGGGCTGTTTCATCAATGATGAGCACAATGTCTCCTTTGACCAAGTTTCTTGTTGTTTTGGTCCACTTTTGACGTTCTTGGAGTTCTGGTAGGTATTCTTTGGTCCATCTCTTCCAGAATAGATCTCCAATGTACTGAACTTGATGCATTCTCCGTCTGTCGTAGCAGTCATCTGGACTGAACGTTCCTGGAGGTAAGAAGGGCTTTGTCTTAAGCAGTAAGAGATGGTTTGGTGTAAGTGGTTCCAGATCCAAGGAATCATTTGATGCTTTCGTGATAGGTCTGTCATTTACAATTGCTTCCACTTCACAGAGCAAGGTGTTGAGACCTTCTTCGTCCAGGGTTTGTTGGTGCATCAGTGCACTGAGAATCCGTCTGATGGTTCTAATTTGTCTCTCCCAGATGCCTCCGTGGTGTGATCCTGAAGGTGGGTTAAACAACCAGCAGATGCCTTTACTGAGTAGAGTGTTTTGTATTTGAGTGTTGTCCAGGCTTTGAACAGCCTCTCGCAGTACAAGTTCTGGGGCCGTATTCACAAAGCATTTCATCTTACCGCTAGGAGTGCTCCTAACTCGCGCTAAAACATTTTACGTAGGAGTTTTTTCTTAAAAGTTATTCACAAAGCCGCTGAGACCTACTCTTACTAAGGATGAATCACTAAGAGTGAACTAAGAGTGACGCGCCGTTGCTATGGATTACGTCGATTCCCGTGCACAAGTATAGAAGCGGTCAGTGCGGTGATTGGTTGTTCAGACGAGCCCACTAAATCACCGAAAAACAAGGAAATAGCCTAGGCTAGAAAGGAATTCCTATTAAGTAGTTATAGTGCAGTTAGCAGAATACACGCATGATGACAAGTTTGTGCAGACCACGATAATGACGTTGTAGCCTGCAAGTTCAAGAGAGAGAGAGAGAGAGAAAGCAAACAATAAAAAAACGTAAAATTGAAAAATTAAAAGAAAATAAATGTTATGAACTACACTAGTGTTGACTGATTTGTGCCAAGGTGTTTACCTAAAATGTGTATTCACAAAGGGATCCCTTAACGCCAGTCCACTCGGTTCCACACGGCCAAATTCATTGTCATGTTGATCGCCATCATCATCATCGTGGTCATTGTCCTCTTCATCGTCGTCATCATCATCATCGTCTGGCTGTGGAATGTTTCTCCGCTTGCAGAGGTTGTGTAGAATGGCACATACAGTGATGACTGTGCTTGCCCTCTCTGGTGTGAGGCGTATTTTGCCGTGGAGGACATGAAACCGACGTTTCATCTGCCCAATTCCTCTCTCCACAACATTTCGTGTATGTTTGTTTGCTCTAGCATATATGGAGGAAAACAGTAAACAATAATAAATATGGTTCTTTTTCTAACTTCGCTCGGTGTTGCACTATGGGAATCGCCTAGGCGTGACCTACTACTGGAAGCTCCAATTGCACCACGTCTGTCCTTGACAGACAGGTCGGACTGTGCAACAGGGTCCCGCCCCCTGCACTTATACAGTCGACCCGCCTTCCTCAAATCATTCTCGCTTTCTTCCCGTGAGAAAGCTACTCAAGCTCCCTCAGCTTATCTAGGTTAGCTTTAAACTGCTTAACAGTTCACAGACGGGCCGTCAAGGATTCCGTCGTCGAATGCAGTCGTAGGCTTTTAACCTCGTTCGGCTGAGTAATAACTTCGTAAGAAGCTATCTATTACTACACCCGCTGGGCAGTGTCCGCATAAAGGCGAGCTGCTTCTCCGGTTACCCTGTATTTGTTTACAGGTGTCACTGGTTTACGGTGTAGCATATCGGCTAACGCGTCAAGGCGAGCTTACCGCGGCACAGTATACATTAGCTTGTTGGCTGAGCCAAAACACCCGGAGTATAACGAACGCATCACGGCGAGTGAACTCTGCGGTATGCCTTCGCCCGCCACCCCCGCCAAAGGGTCGGAGCCGAGGGCTAGGGAGGCTGTATCCCGCCTGTGCCCCGCGTCATGTGGGGCCTCCATATCAGGCCGGGACCCCCACCCCATGTGCATAGCGTGCATGGGCATTAAACACGCTCAAGCTTCGCTCGCGGACCCGCATTCATGCGCTCACTGCACATTGATGCTGGAGAAAATTCTGGAAAGGAGGCTAAGGGTGGCTACCAACCAGGATCCCTGCCTGGCGGGTGCCCACGCTATAGCCTCAACGAGCACCCATCAGTCCCACGCGACAACGAGCTGGGCGGACATGATGGAGGCGGCATCCCCGCTCGTGCCCCCGCTATTCGATGATTTACTTCTCGAGGCGGAACCGGGTGCTGAGGACGCAGAGGGCGACGGCGACGCCAACTTTGACCTCCTCGACATGGACGGAATTGAGGAGGAGGAGGACGACTCCACTTTTCCGGTCCAACTGTCCAGACCCCCTAGCGCCTCTGACGCTGTACAACCGGTAGACGGTAACCTGTACGAGGTGTGCAAACGGGCCGCTGCAAAACTAGGCATTCAATGGCCTGCAGCCCCGGATGCTGAAGGGTCAGAGAGAGACCTATACGACGGCAAGAGGCTCCCACCAGCCCAGCCGCCTTCTAAGCAGCTCTTACCAGCAGTTCCCATCTGCATGAAGGAAATGAGCCGCTACTGGTCCAGCCCATTTAACAGCAAGCTTCCCACCAAGGGCTGCTCAAAGCTGGAGATCCACGGGATGGGTGAGCTGGGGCTGGCCGAACCCCCAGCTGTGGAGCCTTCAGTGGCTTACCCTCTCCACCCAAACCGTCGCTCTCTCTCCGCCTCTTCAGGCATCTCCCTACCTGGTAAGATGGACCGCCTCACCGCTTCCACTTACCAGAGGATGTATAAATATGCAGCGCAGTCGGTATGCTCGCTCAATGCCATGACACTACTGTCTGCATATCAGGCTGAAATCCTAGAGGAAATGGGTCGCCAGCTAGACTCTGGGTCACCCAACCCTGCCCTCTGGGATGAAATTTGCATCGTCAATGATCTGGTCCTACGCTCCTCACGGGGCGCAGTTCAGGGCTGTGGCCGAGTCATGGGACTCGCAGTCTCGGGTGAGAGAGCGTTATGGCTCAGTCTCTCCGGACTGAGTGACGCGCAGAAAGCCGAGGTCATGGATGCTGCATATGACCCAACCAAGGGTCTGTTTGGTCCAGCGCTGGAAAAAATTAGAGAGACCAGCACTCTGGAAGGAGAGGCCTTCGATCTCTGCCTTCCCCGAAAACAGGCTCCCCGCCCACCCCAGCCAGCGAGGTCAGGCTTTGCGGCCGCCGCAGCGGCAGCAAGAGGAAAACAAGGGGGAACCAGGCCTCAGAAAGCCTACAGACCAGCCCACGCAGCTGGCCCACAGGCCGACCAACAGCCTAGGTCAGAGAACCCAAGGCCATGGGGCAAACACTCCTTCGCTGCTGCGGCAGCCAGGAACCGCTCTTCCCACCCCGGGGATGGGAAGAAGAAGCGTGCGACCTAGCAATCCCAGCTTCTCTCTCTCCCCCTCCCATAAAGAAAAGAAAGCTTGGGGGGGTAGAGCAAAGCCCAGAGTGTTCAAGTTCTCCAGGGGCCCTTTCTCAGTCTCTCTCGCCTCACGTTCAGGGCGAACTGAGACAGGGGCAACGATTGACACAGTGCCACCAAGCATTTTCCCAGTGTCACAAGTTATTTTCACTCGTTTTAAAGGTGAACACAATAAACCCTGCATTTTCGCAACCAGGCCCAGAGCCAAGGGTGAAATGCACAAAACAAAATAAAACAATATCTTGGTCCCTACATTCCCATGGGGGGAGCTCACGCTTCTCCTGTGAGGGCAGACCTCTCCCCTTACGTCCCGAGGGTGACGTTGTTGGGGCGCGATCACATGAGCCCGCTTGCTGCGCGAGTGGAACAGTGGCGCACATGCCTAGTTCACCCGTGGATCCTGTTATACGGTTTCCCAGGGTTACAGACTGCAGTTTGCTATGAAACCACCCAGATTCAACGGTGTGTTGGTTTCTATGGCCAGCGGGGATTCGGCACGAATCCTAGAGGACGAAATATCGTCCCTGCTTCGAAAACAAGCGATCAGGGCTGTCCCGAACGAGCAAGCCCAACAGAGTTTTTACTCCCGTTATTTTCTCATTCCGAAGAGAGGGAGCTCGTCCCTTCGCCCCATATTAGATCTCCGTGTGTTAAACAGACACCTGCGCAAATACACGGTCAGGATGTTGACACACAAAGTGCTCTGTCGTTCAATCCGTCCAGGGGATTGGTTTGTAACGATCGATCTGTCAGACGCATATTTTCACATTGCCATTTATCCCGCACACCGGAAATTTCTCCAGTTCACTTTTCAGAACAGGGCTTACGAATACCAAGTGGTCCCGTTCGGGCTATCGTTGGCCCCGAGAGTGTTCAGCAGGTGTGTGGAGGCAGCAATGTCACCGCTAAGAAACAGCGGCATCAGAATATTCTCTTATCTGGACGATTATCTGATATGTTCCAGTTCACGCGAACAGGCACTCAGAGATTCTACTACGGTGGTAAATCATCTGAGGACTCTGGGATTCTGCATAAATTGGGAAAAGAGCCGTGTGGACCCCGCACAATGTGCGTAATATTTGGTTCTCCACATAGACTCTCTCTCTTATCGCGTCACACTATCAGAGAGGAGACTAACGTCTCTCACGCAGTGTCTCTCCCTCTTCAGGCGGGGAGAGACCGTATCGTTCAGGTTATGCCTACGCCTGCTTGGCCTTATGGCTTCAGTGATATCAGTAGTGCATTTGGGTCTTCTGATGATGAGAGATTTTCTGCGCTGGGTCGCAGCACTACGTCTGTGCTCCCGTCGCCACCTGAATCGCAAGGTGAAAGTAACACCAGCGTGTGTTACCGCTCTCCGCCCGTGGTCGGTGCGCACGGTTCTGACAGCGGGCATCCCGCTGGGGGCGGTGTCGTCCAGGGTAACCATGACAACGGACGTGTCCTTGTCAGGGTGGGGTGCGACAATGATGGGCAGAGCAGTGAACGGCACCTGGAGTCGCGATCTAGCTCAGGCTCACATAAACCTCCTAGAACTTTGGGCAGTGTTCCTTGCTCTAAAACACTTCCTGCAATTTATCCACGGCCGCCATGTCTTGGTAAAGACAGACAATTCCACTGTAGTGGCATACGTCAACCGGCAGGGCGGCACTCGTTCACTGAAACTACACGAGTTAGCTCGAGAAATTATCTTGTGGAGCAGCACCAGACTCCTGTCCCTTCGGGCGATGCATGTACCGGGGGTCCTGAACAGAGGAGCAGATCTTATGTCCAGAGGAAACCCCCTGTACGGGGAATGGACTCTTCATCCACAGGTTGTGGGACAAATATGGCGGAGATACGGCTTGGCAGCCGTAGATCTCTTCGCCTCGCTGGAAAACACTCAGTGCCCGTTGTTTTTCTCCCTGTCAGACGTAAGGGCTCCCCTAGGGGTAGATGCGCTGGCCCATCCGTGGCCAAACGTGCTGCTATATGCCTTCCCCCCACTTAGCCTGATCTCCCCCACCCTAGCCAGGGTGAGAGAACAGAGTCTGTCGCTAATCCTGATAGCGCCGCGGTGGCCATCCAAACAATGGGTGGCAGAAATAGCGCAACTCCAGGCGGGCGACCCATGGCCCCTTCCCCTGCGCAGGGATCTCCTCTCCCAAGCGGGCGGGGATATTTACCATCCGCACCCGGACCGCGTAGCGCTCTGGGCTTGGCCCGTGAGAGGTGGAACTTGAATGCGGCAGGCCTGCCTGCACAGGTCGTTGACACCATTCAGAATGCAAGGGCCCTTTCCACTCGCCGGCTCTACAGTGGCAAGTGGCGGGTTTTTGAGGACTGGTGCGACTCCATATCAGTGTTCCGTGGTGGACCTACTGTGTTTCCTACAGGGATTATTGGAAAAGGGTAAGGCCTTTTCCACGATTAAAGTGTACTTGGCGGCCATCTCAGCTTGTCATGTTGGCTTTGGGGATAAGCCTGCAGGGCAGCATCCCTTGGTTTGTCGCTTCATGAAGGGGGCGCGTCGCAAGCTCCCAGTTTCCAGGCCCCTGGTCCCTTTGTGGGATTTATCGGTGGTGCTGGATGCCCTGTCTCATCACCCTTTTGAGCCGTTTGAGGCAGTGGGGATGAAGTTTATGTCGCTGAAGGTGGTGTTGCTCTTAGCTTTAACCACAGCTAAGCGTGTGAGTGATTTACAGGCATTGTCTATCCGTGCTTCATGCTTGCAGTTTGCTCTGGGGATCCCCAAGGTCTGTCTGCGGCCCAATCCGGCTTTTGTGCCTAAGTTGGTTGAGTCGACCTATAGGTGTCTCACGGTGGAACTGTCGGCGTTTCACCCGCCTCCGTTCTCCTCTGCGGAGGAGCAGAGACTCAATACATTATGCCCAGTACGGGCCCTACATGTATATGTGAGTCGGTCAGCTGCTTTTCGGAAAGGGGATCAGCTGTTCGTGTCCTGGGCCACTCCCCATAGAGGCAAGCCTTTGTCCCACCAGAGGCTATCCCACTGGATTGTGGAGGCTATATCTCTTGCTTACAAAAGTAGGGGCTTGCAGGCCCCCCATGGCTTGAGGGCCCACTCCACAAGGGGTATGGCTACTTCATGGGCCTTATTTAGGGGAGTGTCGGTGCATGACTTTTGTGCTGCGGCGAGCTGGGCTACGCCTCACACCTTTGTTAGGTTTTATAGGCTGGATGTCTCAGGGCCTTCTGTTTCTCAAGCCGTGCTGGAGACGATCTCACCAGACTCAAAGTGATGTTTGCTGCCTGGCTGAATTTGCATAGCTTCGGGAGACATATGCAATACGGGAGTGGTCTATATCTCCCATAGTGAAACACCGAGCGAAGTTAGAAAATAACTTTGGGTTACTTAACGTAATCCCTGGTTCTTTGATAACAGAGTGAGGTGTTTCACCAACACGTCCCTCCTTGCATTTACACGGAAAGAAACCGGTATAGAATGATTTGAGGAGGGCGGGTCGACTGTATAAGTGCAGGGGGCGGGACCCTGTTGCACAGTCCGACCTGTCTGTCAAGGACAGACGTGGTGCAATTGGAGCTTCCAGTAGTAGGTCACGCCTAGGCGATTCCCATAGTGAAACACCTCACTCTGTTATCAAAGAACCAGGGATTACGTTAAGAAACCCAAAGATTCAACAAATACAAGGCGCCAAAGAGCAAATACGATGTGTTTTACGCATAGGACTAAGCGTAATCTGCGTAATCACATACATGCTATACTTTAACTGTGCTCCCGGATGTGGATTGAGGTACGGTGTCAAGAGCCACGTCTTGCAGGGAACCGGATAAACTGTTGGATGATATGTGGTCTAGTGAGCGCGTTGATAGTTTGGTTTATGGCACGGCTGACTGATGGTTGCGATATTTTTAAATCGTTGGCATTGCAAAGTTGCATTTCCCCTGTTGCTAAATAACGTGGTGTGGCCAAACATTTTATTTCGGGACTAATCAGATTATTCCTGTTAGTCTGGGATGTTATTGCATCCCGCACTAACTCCACAACAAGTTTAATACCCTCACAATTTAGCCTATATCTCTTCATCAACTCACAGTCTTCCATTGTCTACAAAACATTTAGTCTCGCAACCATTTTACGATTCTTTGTGAATAGGTCTTACTGAGTTAGGAGTCCTCTTGAGGAGTTTTAAGCTCTCCTAGACTTAGGTGCTACTTTTAGGCCTAAAATACTTTGTGAATTGCTCCTAGTGAAAAAGGTTAGGAGTCCTAAATTTAAGAGTGACACGCCCATTATTTTTAGGAGTTACTCCTAAATTCGCAAGTTAGGACCTACTTTTAGCCCTAAGATCCTTTGTGAATACGGCCCCTGATCTGACCAGGTTGGTTCCATTATCTGATCTCATGACTTGGATTGGGCCTCTCCTTGCGATGAACCTTGTGATTGCATTGATGCATGAGTCAGTGTTTAGAGTTTGTGCAACCTCTATGTGAATGGCTCTGACATTCAAACATGTGAAGACCACTCCATATTGCTTTACAGCAGCCCTACCACGCTTTATCTCAAACGTTCCAAAGAAATCCACACCCACATTAGTAAATGGGGGATCACCTGGAGTAACTCTTTCCTTTGGTAAGTCAGCCATGAATTGTTCACCTTTAATGGCACCTGTCATCCTGCAGGGAACACATTTAGTGATTACCTTTCGAATGGCTGAGATAGCTCCAGGTATCCAATACTTCTGCCTCAAACGTGAAAGAGTATGGCTTCTGCCACTGTGCTCCTCATGAAAATGTCTGATGATGACTTGTGTTATGTGATGGTCCTTTGGCAGGATAACTGGGTGCTTGGCTTCTGACAGCATAGCAGACCTGTTCAACCTGCCACCAACTCTTATCAGCTGATTTTGGAGAATTGGTGCAAGTTTGTGCAGATGGCTACTTTTTTTCACCATGTTTCCTTTACTTAAAGCAGTCATCTCCTCTGCAAAACATGTTTGCTGACAAAACTGAAGGATAGCCACTACAGCTTCCTGGAGGTTTTCCACTGTGCGAGATTGTGCTTTAGATTTGTCCTCCATTTTTATTTCCAAGCAGTCCTTTTTTCTTTGCAACTGCCGTCCTTAGTGCCAGTATCCAGGCGACTTTTTGAGATGGTGCCACTTGGAATACCGCAAGATAATCCTGTTGATGGTGTTGTTTCCTTCAATGGCAGTAACATATACTGCAAGCACCTTTATCTCAGGATGTCCGACAGTGAGAGTTCCGGAGCTTTGGGCCACTCAGACTCATTGTGACGGAGGAAGTCTGGGCCGGATATCCAAGTTTCAGTTTTCAGGAAGTTATGGACTGAGACACCTCTGGAAGCACAATCGGCAGGATTCAGACCGCTGTTTGTATACCTCATTGCTCCAATTGTGACGCAGCTCTGATGGTGGCTACACGGTTCGCCACAAAGGTGTGGAATCTGGAAGTTTAGTTCTTTATGTATTTTTGTACCGATGTGCTGTCAGTCCAAGCCTGATGGTTCAAGAGGGAGTTCAATCTCCTCCCACATCATGCGATCCATCCGTACAGCTACAGTGGCTGCTGTGAGTTCCATTCTGGGGATGGTCACAGGTTTCAGTGGAACGACTCTAGCTTTGCCCATGAGGAAGGCACAGTGAACTCTGCTGTTGCTGACCCACTTGTTGAGCTTAAAGCCTCCTGTAGCGCATAACGATGTGAGGTCCTTAGCAAGTGTGAGAGCTTCTTCTTCACACTCCACAGATTTGAGGCAATCGTCCACATAAAAGTTTGTAAGCACTGTTGTGATGGTTTCTGTCTTGAACTTGCCAGCATTGTCCCTTGCACACTGCTGAAGAGCAAAGTTAGCGCAACCTGGTGAGGATGTTGCTCCAAATATGTGCACAACCATCTTGTACTCTTCCAATTCCTTTTCCACATTTCCATCAGCGTCTTCAATAGGCACTTTGATCTGATGCAACATTGCTTCAATATCGGCCATAAAGGCGATGGGTTTCTGTCAAAATCTTGTGAGAACGCCAATGAGGCAACTGGTTAAGTCACCTCGGTAAGTTGTACCACAATCAAAAACGACCCTCAGATTGGGTTTTTTAGGGTGGTACACCCCATTGTGTGGTCTATACCATACTCTCTTGCTCTGGCTTGCCTTAGCCTTTTCCTCAGATGACACTGGAACAGCAAATCCTTTGTTCAACATGTTGGCCATAAACGTCTTGTATTCCTCACGAAACTTGTTATTCTTTGAGAACTTTCTCTTCAAGTTTAAAGTGCGTATTGG
The DNA here is from genome assembly GCF_031168955.1 of Gadus macrocephalus. Taxonomy (NCBI): domain Eukaryota; kingdom Metazoa; phylum Chordata; class Actinopteri; order Gadiformes; family Gadidae; genus Gadus; species Gadus macrocephalus. Next base: position 9,834,268 of record NC_082397.1, on the reverse strand, counting down.
AAGTTAGATACTGCAGTGAAGAATCATATAGGAAAAAAATTCTAATACAAGATTATTTAGTTTTTATTAATAAATCTACACTACAAGTGGCATCTTGAGCCGTTTTTGTGATACAATTTTACTTCCGCATCTCAAACGCTCGTTTTCGAGCGTGACGTAGGAATTGGTAGACGGACGTTCTAATCATCATAGACTACATAGGCAACATAACAACAATGGATAACAGTTTCGGACCACTTCCGTACAATTTTGAGCCAGCTAGCCGTGAGGGAGAACAGCAACCACCTAAAAGGGGGAGACACCATGGCAATAGGAGGGAGATAGAGTTGTGGTGTCAGGAGAATTATGGTGAACCAGGAGCGGCTGAACATCAACACGGCCACGGAGGAAGAGCTCATGACCCTGCCCGGGGTCAACCGCCCCGTGGCGCGGAGCATCGTGGAGTACCGGGACTGCATCGGGGGCTTCAAGAAGGTGGAGGACCTAGCGCTGGTGAGTGGGATAGGCGCCACCAAACTGGAGATTATTAAAGTGGAGATCTGCGTGTCGAGTAGGACCAGTTCGTCGCAGCACTCCCCGTCCTCCCTGCGGAGAGACCCGGAGCATATGTCCTCCTGCAGCGGCATGAACATCAACACCGCCACCCCGCCGCAGCTCATGAGCATCCGCGGCATCACAGAGAAAATCGCCCGGAACATTGTCGCCTATCGGACCCAACACGGTCCGATCAAGAGCATCGAGGACCTGGTTCGGGTCGATCACATAAACTGCTCCCTACTGGACAAGATCCGTTTCCAGGTGTTTGTGGAGCGCTCAAGAACTCCGTCCACCAATACCAACGGCGGGCTGACCTACACGGGTCGGTCCCATCCGAGCCCAACCTCGTTCAGCCTCCGGAGCGACGACCTCGACCTCCCGCCGGGAGGACCCACGCAGATGGTGTCCCTGCGGCCCCGCGTGGCACCGGCCCCGGGCCCGCGGGACGGCCGGGCCGCGGTGCGCCTGGCCACCTGGGACCTTCAGTGCTGCTCCAGTGAAAAGGCCAACAACCCTGGCGTCAAAGAGGTCGTGTGTATGCCCCTACTGGAGAACGAGTGAGTACAACTAACGTGAGGGTTTGCAGGCTCGAAAGCCTGCTCCATCCTTTCTCCGATCGGGGAAACTGTGAAATCGGAGATGGTCGGACAGGAGGTCGGAGTTGGAACAACCCCCACAGATACAAAACCTCATCTCGTCGATTAGAAAAACCCAAAAACCACAGGGGGGGGGAATACAAGACCCCTCACCGCGGTAACTACTCACAACTACGCATAGAGCTGAGGCAGCAACAGCGACCGCGTCTACCAATTCCTACGTAATATGACGCGTTTGACGTATCACATAAAAAAACAACGGTTTTTGAAGCCTTGCTCAAAATAGTCACTTTAAAACTGGATTTTTTGCCGATATACTTTTTTAAACTGATAAAATCCTGCATTTTAATTTCAAAGAGCAATTTTCAGAGAATGTTATGTATAAATATTTTTAAAAACATTAACTTCCAATACGCACTTTAAGGCTCTTTGTACAGCATCTGAGCGGTTGTTCTGGAATTCAGTGTCTCCATTCCTCAATGGCAATCCAATCCTGTAATTCCCATCTACCAATTTGACAGACTTGGAGACGCGTTCCATGAACATGTGATCCTCTTTTGACATTTCCAGGCGCTCCTCATACTGACGTTCTGGAAATTCATATCTGATTTGCTGTTGCATCAACTCTTTAATCCTTACAACAGAGATCTTGTGGGCCATAACAATGGGCTTTCCAACCTTTGATACACTTGTCTTCCACTTGTCTTCCTTATATATGTTACATGTAAAACTAAAGCAAAAAATACGCTCCGTCGTTCGCGACGCATTTCTTCTTCGTCATTTCTTCTATTTGTCTCTAACTCAGGCTCCAATTTTTCATCGATCGATGCTTCCGATTTTGTGGATGAAACGGAATATATGATTCATAATTTTAGCAACATTTAAGATGATTGCGAAGAGCTCTGCCCATTCTGCCTCCATTTTGTCTGTTGGTCAAATCAAAACAAACTATACAGCGGCGTATTTATCCCTCCTCTTGCGAACTTAGACCCTTCTACTGATGTCTAAATTACATTGATGTCCGTGGATAAAGCATGATGTCCGCGGATGCTTTATCCGCGGACATCAATGTAATTTAGACATCAGTAGAAGGGTCTAAGTTCGCAAGAGGAGGGATAAATACATCACCCTCAGGGTCAAATCTCCTGATATACAAATGCGGCAAAATTGTGGGAAAATGGCTTATAAGTAGAAAAGTTATTATGCTTGCGTCAAAAAGTAAGGAGGAAATTATTATGCTTTCTTCATCGTAATAGTTGAACCAAAATGTTATACGTTGTAACAATATAGGCAACAAAAAAATATATTATGCTCTCAGAAATTTGTTACATCATGGACAGGGGTTTCCTCATTATTGCTATGGGTTTAATTACAACAAGAGGTTGAGCCGGCGGAACGCTTGCGCGGAAACTCTAATCACCATATTTCTAAAGTATAATATTTCAAAATCCACTGTCAAAACAGATGTCAAAAATGATGCGTGTACTATACCCCTTTAAAGCCAAGCCTGCGTTGGAAAGATATCTCAGCTGTCTTTGGCCTTATTTCTATAAATTAAAGATCATGTTCCCATATTCTCACATAGTCCCATAGTCTAATGGTACATGTGTGCCAAGTCTGCAGCTTTGAGTTGTGGCCATTGCATTGCATCTTAATGGTCTGACCAAATGGATTGCACCTTAAAAGTAGTTCATCATGACGAATGGTGCGTGGATACAAAGTTTCATGCATATTGCATTTTTCTTGTGGAAATGACGGCCTGTTGAGAATGTTGAACTTCAAATGCTTATTATACCACCACCTCAGGTTAATTCTTGTTTTTTGAATGATTCAAATCTAGCGGTAGCAGTTGGGATTACTCCTGTGTGCAGAATCAGACGTAATGCAAAGAGAGGGCAGCACCTATCTCATCATTTATATAGTCTAGTTGTAACACATAGTTAGAACTTAAATGCTCATTTTAAGGATGGGTGGCTTGGTTGTAGTTTTTCTAACACCAAGCTTGGCCGTGTGTTTTTTTTCAATATGTTTTGCGCTTTCTTTGTATGAATCTGTGGCTGGTCTAATTATGAGAACAGAGGCTTCATCTAATGCTGAGAATGCCACTGATTCTGTTAATTGTTGGCTTTGGGGTACCCCTCAGCTACCTGCATTTACACAGAGAGGGGATTACATTATTGGGGGTGTATTCCAAATACATAACTCCATGAAAACAGTGAAGAAAAACGACCATAGCCATCCAGAGCCTCTCAAATGCACAGGAAGGTGAGTTAGTCAAAGAAGAAAATGAAGGGGGTCGGTGTTTATTCAAGTACAATTCAATGTACCCGAATGAAAGTATATTTTTTGTAGATCTTTCAAATGTTTTATTTGTTTACAGCATGGACACCCAGGAACTGCGCTTCTCGCGTGTAATGGCCTTTGCCATCGACGAGATCAACAACAGCTCAGATCTTCTGCCGGGGGTAACACTTGGTTATAAAATCCATGATTCGTGCTCCTCGCCACCCATGGCTGTGCAGGTGGCGTTCCAGTTTACAAATGACCCTCTGTCTATGGATAAAAAGACTAAAGTGTGTTCGCAATCGGGAAGGGTGTTGGCTGTTATTGGTGATTCTGGATCAACGCAATCAATCAGCTTATCACGAGTCATCTGGCCTTTTGATATTCCACAAGTATTTACTATTTATTCTGAATAATTTATTTTAATGCCCCTCGTCTCTCAAAATGCATCATAAAGTTCATTTCTTTCCTTAGATTAGTCACTTCGCTACCTGTGCGTGTTTGTCTGACAAGACACAATACCCAACCTTTTTTAGAACCATCCCCAGTGACCAGCTCCAGGCAGAGGCTCTTGCCAAACTCGTGAAACATTTTGGTTGGACTTGGATCGCTGTCCGGTCTAGATCAGACTATGGTAACAATGGGATGGCGTCCTTTTTACGAGCAGCGCAGAAAGAGGGTATTTGTGTGGAATACTCTGAATCTTTCTATCGTACCGATCCACAGAGCAAGATTCAACAGGTGGCTGAAGTGATTCGCAGGTTCATGCATTAATTATTCTGATTGTGTTCAGTTAATATAAACCAATGTCAATATGCCGACCAAGATAATTTAAAAGGCATATAATGTTTATAAAACCTAAGCATATAAATTGTATGAAACCATACTATTATAAAAAAAAAATATTTTTTATATAGTAATGCAATCATACTAAATATGTTTTTTTTTTTTACATGCCTAATATATGTATGGAAATCTCTACAGGTCCACAGCCACGGTTGTCGTGGCATTTACATCCCCAGGAGACTTGCGGGTTCTGCTGGAAGAGCTGACCATACATCCCTCACCTCCTCGCCAATGGATCGGCAGTGAGGCCTGGGTATCTAATCCAGAGGTTCTGAGATTTCACCTACTTGTAGGAGCGATCGGATTTGCTGTTCCACAATCTAACATACCAGGCTTTAGAGAATACCTTCTAGATCTTTCCAGGCTTGCCAGCCTTCTGGTAGCCTGCTCACCTGGTTTGTGTGTGTAGCCAGGTAATCCAAGTGAGAACTGTGGCTCGGCCACAGAACACATCCGGAACCTCCAGCAATATCTCTGCAGCTAGCTAAGGATCCTGTAGACTCCCAGCTAGCTGTGTTTTAAATACTTAAGAAGTTAGGCTAGAAAGAAAACAGGCAAGAGCTGTGGGCTAAACAACTGGAATATCTAGTGTTAGGAGGAATAAGCTAACACATCAAACACGGTGAGGGAGCCAGCACAAGGCAAGGACGTCCGAAACCTCTAGACAGGAAGGAAAGAGAGGTAGGATAGTTTGACAAACACAGCCTTAGAGGGCACAGGCAGGACGACAAACACCAAGCAACACAAAATGTGTATACCTGCATTGGACCTCCAAGCAATTATTGCTTGCAGGTTCGATAAACGGATCTGTGGAGCTATAAACCAAAAAGAAATGCCATGTTAACAGCATGAAGGTCAACGAGGCCATGCGTAGGCTGTCACATGATTTATATAGCCTACGCGTCGCTCAAGTGAACTTGTTAATATAAGGTCTCGATCTGCGCGGAGCGCTAGAAGACCACTTTGCACTTCCACTTTCTTTACTGCAACTGGCATTCAGGAAGGAAACCAACATAACTAATTTGAGCTTTCTATAATCGCTGTTTCTATGATCTTGGGGCTATCCAAACATCAAAGAAGACCAGCATGCCGAAGATGATAATCTTTCCCTCATTGTAGTTCTCTGGTAGATCCCGTGCCAAGAATGCAGTGTTTGCAGTCATGGCCTCGGTTTGAATTGATCATGCTTGGTAAACTGTATTCTGTCCACAAGGTGGAGGTAATATCCCTAAAGGACAATACCGTGGCATTATATGCTTCATAATGCAACATTTTAGATATAGGCAGACTTGAAGCCACTACCTCCTGAGACTAAGCTAATCACTGAGCTACACGGACATAGCCATTAGCAAGGGTAGGTCAGATTTATTTTGAGAAGGAGCATTATTCCATACGTTGAGGATATATTGAACTATGTAGGTACGGTAAAATGGCATTCGGACACCTTTAAAAGTTGCATGCCGGAAGGAAACTATCAAAACTATCATTAACCATATTTCTATAGAATACGGTTTCAGAATATTTATCTTACTTTTGATAAATGATGTGTGTACCCCTTTAAGGCCGAGCCTGCATTAGAAACAGGCCTCAGCTTGGATAGGCGAACTTCATACAAATGCTTTGGTTTGAAATTTGGCGTGGGTATATTATGGAATCTCCTCTTAGTAGTCTTCGACAGCTGAGCCTATGTGTTTTGTTTAAAAAATATAGCTGTTTAAAAGTCAAGGACATGCATATATTTCAGTAAAATTGTATATCTCTGCCGTCTTTGGTGTTATTGCTATAAATTAAAGACCATATAGTCCCACAGTCAACTGCTACATGTGTGCCAAGTGTGCAGCTTTTACCACCTCTGGCACCAAATCAGTTTGTGTTTGGGCGTTTGGTTGAGTTGTGGCCATTGCATTTCATCTAAATGGTCTGACCATATCGGTTATAGCTTGATAGTTGTTCATCATTAGGAATGGTGCATGGATACAAAGTTTCATGCATATTGCATTTTCCTTGTGGAGATGGTGGCCTGTTGAGAATGCTTATTCAATTCTTATTATACCGCCACCTATGGTTAATTCTGGCTTTTGAATAACTCAAATCTAGTGGTAGCAGTTGGGATTACTCCCGTGTGCAGAATTTGACGTAATTCAAAAAGAGGGCAGCACCTATCTGACAATTTATATAGCCTAGTTGTAACACCTAGTGAGCACTTACATGCTAATTTCAAGGATGGGTGGCTTGGTTGCAGTTTTTCCGACACCAAGCTTGACCGTGGGTTTATTTTCTTTATGTTTTGCCCTTTCTTTGTATAAATCTATGGGTGGTCTAACAATGAGAAAAGCGGCTACTGCTAATGCAGAGAATGCCACTAATTCTGTTGATTGTTGGCATCGGGGTACCCCTCAGCTACCTGCATTTACACAGAGAGGGGATTACATTATTGGGGGTGTATTCCAAATGCATTACTACATGAAAACAGTCAAGAAAAAATACGGCAGCCTCCCGGAGACTCTCAAATGCACAGGAAGGTGAGTTCGGCAAAGAAGGAAATAAAGGGGGTTGGTGTTTATTTAACATTGAAATACAATTCAATGTACCCTAAGGAAAGTATATTTATTATGCATCTTTAAAATGTTATATTTGTTTACAGCATGGACACCCGGGAACTGCGCTTCTCTCGTGCAATGGCCTTTGCCATCGATGAGATCAACAACAGCACAGATCTTCTGCCGGGGGTCACGCTTGGTTATAAAATCTATGATTCTTGTGCCTCAACCCCCATGGCCGTGCAGGTGGCTTTCCAGTTTACAAATGCCCCACCTTTGTATAATAATAGTAAAGTGTGTTCGCAATCGGGAAAGGTGTTGGCTGTTATTGGTGATTCTGGATCAACGCAAACCATCAGCATATCACGAATCATCGGGCCCTTTGACATTCTACAAGTATTACATTTATTATGCAGAACTCAGCCATTTCTGTGCCCCTCTTTTGTAAAAATGCATCGTAATGTTAATTTGTTTCCTTAGGTTAGTCACTTCGCTACCTGTGCGTGTTTGTCTGACAAGAGGCAATACCCAACCTTTTTTAGAACCATCCCCAGTGACCATTTCCAGGCAGAGGCTCTTGCCAAACTTGTAAAACATTTTGGGTGGACTTGGATTGGCACTGTTCAGTCTAACTCAGACTATGGCAACAATGGGATGGCGTCCTTTTTACGAGCAGCGCACAAAGAGGGTATATGTGTGGAATACTCTGAAACAATCAATAGATATGATCCACAGAGCAAGATTCAACAGGTGGCTGAAGTGATTCGCAGGTTCATACATGAATTATTCTGATTATGTCCAGTTTATAAAATACAATGTCAATACGTGAACCAAGATAAATTAATGTTATATAATGTTTATGCAACCTTAGTGTTAACCATACAAAATCATTTATATTCATAAATCTCTACAGGTCCACAGCCACGGTTGTTGTGGCATTTACATCCCCAGGTGACTTGTGGGTTCTGCTTGAGGAGCTTACCGTACATCCCTCTCCTCCTCGCCAATGGATTGGAAGTGAGGCCTGGGTAACCCATTCAGAGGTTCAGAGATTTCACCTATGTGCAGGAGCGATTGGATTTGCTATTCCACAATCTAACATACCAGGTTTCAAAGAATTCCTTCTAGATCTTCCTCCTGCTAAGGTGGCTGCTTCAAGCGTGCTTTCGGAGTTCTGGGAGGGTGCATTCAACTGTTTGCTAGAAAAAAGTGAGAAATCTTGGAAATAGTGTTGAATAAGTGTAATGCTACTGATATCATAATACTACTAATAATGAATAATAATGAATAATAATTAATCATTTTTATGATCTATTTTTCGTTATTATAACATCTGTAAAAATCAATCATTTTTGGAGATGAAATTACAGTATTAGCTGGCTAACAAAATACTTATTTGACATCATCATACTTTTTTTGATTTTTTGGCGTTTTCATTAACAAAACATGTACTCCTGTTTGTCATTTTGAAGGCACTGGCTCAGCAGACAGAGTGTGTGATGGTACTGAAGATATACAGATGCTCCAAAACCCATACACTGACACCTCTCAGCTCAGAATCACAAACATGGTGTACAAAGCTGTTTACGCAATAGCACACGCTATACACTTTTTGGTGTGTAAGAAGATAAACTCCAAAATAGAATGTAATAAATTCATGAAAATTGAGCCAATCCAGGTGAATAACAATTATTCTTATTATTGAAGCAAATCCTTCAATAAGTTCAAAGTGCCACCTTTTTATGTACAATATACTTATGTCAATATCTTAATCATTGAAATCTTTTTTTTTTTTACTATTTTTTCTTCTTTACAGGTCCTTGATCAATTGAAAAGGGTGAATTTCTCTCGTAATGGTTACCATGTCTCATTTGATGCCAATGGTGACCCTGTGGCCTTCTATGAGCTGATTAACTGGCAGAAAATTAAGAACGGTGGTCTGGAGTTTGTGACCGTGGGACATTATGATGAGTCCCTTTCTCCTGGCCAGAAGTTCAATATCAAAAGGGAAATCAGTTGGGCAGATGGTGGCATAAAGGCAGGGAGGACATCATATTCTTTGATTCCTTCAATACAACTACTTCCAAACTGTGTGTAAAGCTGTTTGTCTATGTGTGCATCAGGTGCCTGTGTCCGTATGCAGTGACAGCTGTCCAACAGGAACACGCAAGGTTCTCCAGAAGGGAAAGCCGGTTTGCTGCTATAACTGTGTACCATGTGCTGAAGGAAAGATAAGCAATACTACCGGTACAACCAATGTTAATAATCATAATTCTGAATGAACTGATGTAAAAAATGTCATAATAGTAAAAACTGATTGTATATTTTCCCCCAGATTCATCTGACTGTTTCCCATGTCCAAATGAGTTCTGGCCCAATGCAGAGAAGAACTTCTGTCGTCTCAAGTTTGTTGAGTTCCTTTCCTTTAATGAGATCTTAGGAATTATTTTGGCAGCATTCTCTATCGCAGGAGCCTGTTTGACCATCATTACAGCCATAGTGTTATTCAACCACAGATATACTCCAGTAGTTAAAGCGAACAACTCTGAGCTAAGCTTCCTGCTGCTCTTCTCCTTGACTCTGTGTTTCCTTTGTTCTCTGACCTTCATCGGCCGTCCCTCAGACTGGTCCTGTATGCTTCGCCACACTGCTTTTGGGATCACCTTTGTCCTCAGTATCTCTTGTGTTCTGGGCAAGACAATAGTGGTGTTGATGGCATTTAAAGCTACAATCCCAGGTAGCAATGTAGCCAAATGCTTTGGCTTAACACAGCAAAGAATGACTGTAGTATCTTTTACATTTGTCCAAGTTTTGATATGCATTATTTGGTTGGTTCAGAAGCCTCCCTTCTCTATTAGAAACCTGACTACCTACAAGGAGATAATCATTTTAGAATGTGCATTAGGCTCAGCATTTGGTTTCTGGGCTGTGCTTGGGTACATCGGGCTCCTTGCCGTATTTTGTTTTGTATTAGCTGTTCTAGCCCGAAAACTACCTGACAATTTTAATGAAGCTAAGCTAATCACATTTAGTATGCTTATATTCTGTGCTGTTTGGATCACTTTTATCCCAGCTTACATTAGTTCCCCCGGGAAGTTCACTGTAGCAGTAGAGGTCTTTGCCATTTTGGCCTCTAGCTATGGATTGATTATCTGTATATTCTTTCCAAAATGTTTAATTATATTGTTTAGGCCAGAGAAAAACACGAAGAGACATTTAATGGGTAAAAAATGAAAAGTATTATTCTTATTTTTCTCATGAAAAAATGAAATGTAGAAAAGTCAACGTAACCTTCAGAATCATACACATTATATGTTTAGTGTAGGTCTTTGTTGAATATGCATGGAACATACTCACCTACTGCTCTTGCAATAATGTTCTACATTCACATTTCAATTTATACTTTTCATTATAATCTTTATTATGATTTAATTCCATAAATAATGCTATATTTGAGTCGGCCATGGTTGTTTTGTTTAATTGATGTGGTAATTTGTACAATATTATGAACACTTGTATTCTTATGTGTAATGTACAATTCATCCTTTGCAAGTGTCTTTTCATTTATGCACCAAATGTAAACACCTGGGGCCGTATTCACAAAGCATTTTATCTTACCGCTAGGAGTGCTCCTAACTCGCGCTAAAACATTTTACGTAGGAGTTTTTTCTTAAAAGTTATTCACAAAGCCGCTGTACTAAGGATAAATCACAAAGAGTGAACTAAGAGTGACGCGCCGTTGCTTACGTCAATTCTCGTGCACGAGTTTAGAAGCGGTCAGTTCGGTGATTGGTTGTTCAGACGAGCCCACTGAATCACCGAAAAACAAGGAAATAGCCTAGGCTAGAAATGAATTCCTATTAAGTAGTTATAGTGCAGTTAGCAGAATACACGCATGATGACAATTTTGTGCAGACCACGAGAATGACGTTGTAGCCTGCACGTTCAAGAGAGAGAGAAAGCAAACAATAAAAATACGTAAAATTTAAAATAAAATAAATGTTATGAACTACCTAAGTGTTGACTGATTTGTGCCAAGGTGTTTACCTAAAATGTGTTTTCAAAGTGATCCCTAAATGCCTGTCCACTCGGTTCCACACGGCCAAATTCCTTGTCATGTTGATCGCCATCATCATCATCATCATCATCGTCTGGCTGTGGAATGTTCCTCCGCTTGCAGAGGTTGTGTAGAATGGCACATACAGCGATTACTGTGCTTGCCCTCTCTTCGCCGTGGAGGACATGAAACCGACGTTTCATCTGCCCAATTCCTCTCTCCACAACATTTCGTGTATGTTTGTGTGCCCTAGCATATATGGAAGAAATCAGTAAACAATAATAAATATGGATTCGACAAATAAAAGGCATCAAAGAGCCAATACGATTTGTTTTACGCATAGGACTAAGCGTAATCTGCGTAATCACTTACATGTTATACTTTAACTGTGCTCCCGGTTGTGGATTGAGGTAGGGTGTCTCGAGCCACGTCTTGCATGGATAGTCACTGTCACCCAGCAAGTGACACCCAACTGGTACATCTCAAAAAGCTGCCTCAGACCGCACACCATTAAAATGCGCGAATCATGGGTAGCTGAAGCTCCAGGCCACTTTGCATCAACATCCAGTAGGCTATGTTCAAATTTGCAACAAAAACAACCTGTGTGTTGATGGAATGCACTTTCTTCCTACTGACGAACACGTCCTCGTCTTTTGATGGCGCAATTATTTTTATGTGCGTCCCGTCAATAGCACCGACCACACCGGGCATACCTGCAAGTGCCATGAAGTTGGCTTTGATCCTGTGTAATTGTTGAATGTCCAAAGGAAAGTTTATGGCACGGCTGACTGATGGTTGCGATATTTTTAAATCGTCGGCATTGCAAAGTTGCATTTCCCCTGTTGCTAAATAACGTAGTGTGGCCAAACATTTTATTTCGGGACTAATCTGATTATTCCTGTTAGTCGGGATGTTAATGCATCGCGCACTACTCCACAACAAGTTTAATACCCTAACATTTCGTCTCGCAGGCATTTTACGATACTTTGTGAATAGGTCTTACTGAGTCCTCTTGAGGACTTTTAAGCTCTCCTAGACTTAGGTGCTACTTTTAGGCCTAAAATACTTTGTGAATTGCTCTTAGTGAAAAAAGTTAGGAGTCCTAAATTTAAGAGTGACACGCCCATTATTTTTAGGAGTTACTCCTAAATTCGCCAGTTAGGACCTACTTTTAGCCCTAAGATCCTTTGTGAATACGGGCCCAGGTGCATAAGAGACCTTGGTCTAAATAGTAAATTATCCCCTTTTTTTATTTGGCTCCTTGCCAAATCAATAATCTATAAATATATTGTATATTTATCCTCCTCCTCATTGTCAATCCGCTTATCTGGGGTCAGGTTGCGGAGGCAGCAGCTAAAGCATGGGGCCCCAGACTTCCCTTTCCCGGGCCACATTGACCAGCTCTGACGGGGGGATCCAAGGCGTTCCAAGACACTGAGATATAACTCTCCACCTAGTTCTGGTTCTTCCCCGAGGTCTGCTACCCCCTGGTCGTGCCGGGAACACCCTCCTAGGGAGGCACCTAGTGGGCATCCTTAACAGATGCCCCAACCACCTCCATTGACTCCTTTCTAAGCAGAGGAGCAGTGGCTCCAATCCAAGTTCCTCACGGATGGTGAGCATCTCAACCTATCCCTAACGGAGATTCCAGCCACCCTCATAAGAAAACGCATCTCAGCCTCATGTATCCGCAATCTCGTCCTTTCGGTCATCACCCATCCTTCGTGACAATAGGTGAGGGTAGGAACGAAGACCGACTGGTAGACCGAGAGCTTTGCCTTGCAGCTCAGCACTCTTTTCGTCACAACGATGCGGTAAAGTGAACACAATACCGCCCCCACTGCCCCAATTCTCCGGCAAATCTCATGCTCCATCGTACCTTCACTCACGAACAAGACCCAGAGGTACTTGAAGTCCTTCATTTGGGCTAAGGACTAATTTCGTACCCAGAGAAGGCAATCCACCGGTTTCCTGCTGAGAGTCATGGCCTCAGATTTAGCGGTGCTGATTCTCATCCCAGCCGCTTCACACTCGACTGCTAGCCGATCCAGTGAGTGCTGAAGGTCACAGGCCTATGATGCCACATCATCTGCAAAAAGCAGTGTTGAGATTCTCAGACCACCGAACTGCAACCCCTCCCCATCACGACTATGCTTCAATATCCTATCCTTGAATATCACAAACTGGATTGGTGACAAACGCAGCCCTGGTAGACTGGGTACCGTTAAATCTGCTTTTTAAAACCAAGCTGGTTTTTCCCCCTGGCTCGCTAATGGCTGGTTTAACACAATGACGACAGGGAAGCGACTGCAAGCTAGACTGGATACCCCAAGCCCGTTCTGCCAGCGATTTACTCATCCTTCCATCTCCAGTTTGCGGTCAAATTATGCTCAAGGTGTGAGAGAACAGTAACGCAGCGATTGCAAGTTCGTTCAGATTTCCGACTCTCGCACAACTGTCAACCCTATGCCTGCTAACCTGTCGGCGATGTTCAACTTGAATTCCGTCTACACTGCCAAGACGCAAAACTTGTAAGCGAAACTAAATGTCGCTTACCTGTTTACATCACATACATGCGCCAGTACAGGGAAATAAACAAACATGTTGGATTATTTCCATGCGTCGGCAAAATATGTTACGTCTAAATACAATAACATATAAACAATAACATATTGTTTAGACGGTGACAGCGTTTTTGGGGCCTAAAAATGCAAAAATCTGAAATCACCCTCCAGAGTGGAAAACTTGAATACACTCCGCCGTAGCGTTTCCGTCTACACTGCTAAGACGCAAAACTCGTAAGCAAAACTAAATGTTGCTCACCTGTTTACGTCACATACATGCGCCAGTACAGGGAAATAAACAAACATGTTGGATTATTTCCATGCGTCAGACGTTCAACCTGCTCTGGCAGCCCTAATAAACTCTAATACAGTTTTTTCCTATTGTTTTAGGCAATTTACCTAAACCATGTTCACATTCCCTAAACACCTCACACAGTGAGCATACCAGTAGACCATGTGAACCAAACTGTGGTTACTTGCCCCTATGCTAAGATACAAATGCTGGCAATGACGCCTTCTTCCAAATTTCATGGATACCTGCCCCAGTCAATGTTCACTACCGGCAAAACGCTGTGGAACTACAGCATATTTTACCAATGTTTAGATACTCTGTTCAAAACAGTGAACTTTCTGTTCAAAACCTAACATGTTTGAATAAGAAAAAATATTTAGTTTATAGTTTATTTATTTTATTTTACAGTAATTTAGATTTTTTCCCCCCTGTGCACCATAGTTCTTGGTGAATTGGCATGGAATTACTTTTTTTACGTAAAAGCAACACTACATACAATGATCTGTACAGAACACAGAGGATAAGTTTTGCAATGCAAAACACCTGGTGGTCATTTCAGCTAAAGACCTACTCAGCTAAAGACCTACTCAGGTGTTTTACATGTAATTTGTGCCTCGTTGAAAAAGGGCCTTCTTTGGCATTTGCTTTGGACTTCTTTACGTAGTTGGTATAGGAAAATGGATGCAGCAAGAGCAAGAGCAAGAGGCAGAGGCAGAGGAAGAGGAGGAGGTGGAGGTGGAAGTGAAGGTGAAGGTGGAGTAGGAGGAAGAGGAAGAGGTGGAGGTGAAGGTGAAGGTGGAGGTGGAGGTGGAGTAGGAGGAAGAGGAAGAGGTAGAGGAAGAGGTGGAGGTGAAGGTGAAGGTGGAGGTGGAGGTGGAGTAGGAGGAAGAGGAAGAGGTAGAGGAAGAGGTAGAGGTAGAGGTAGAGGAAGAGGGAGAGGAGCAGCAGCAGCAAGGACAGTTGTATCTGATGAAATCAGAGCAACTGTCATCGACCATGTAATCAATCATGGTCTGTCCATGAGGGAAGCTGGTCTGAGGGTTCAGCCGAACTTGCCAAGATCAACGGTGGCATCAATCGTGAGGGTTTTCACACAAACTAACAGGTACTATACAGTATTTACAGCATTCTGACTGTTGTGTTTGTGATTTGTTTCTGGATCATATATTACGTACTTACTGTATGTAATTTGCATTACAAAAACTGAAAATTGTTATTCTCAGTTTCTCATAAAACACTTACAGTATTTACTGTATTTACAATTACAGTACATTTACCACACTCAATTGTGACATCTTTTGTGGGAGGTAAACCGACATATGAACACTGTCAGCAGATACTTGGCTTGGATTGTCATACTGTAATATTACAAACTTTATTACTGTAGTCAAAAGAAGTGTTTGTCTGTGTTTTTTCTCTTTTTTTCAATGCAACACTACAGGAAATCTATGCCAAACTGGAGGACACAGCAACATTTTATATATGCAATTGGCAATGCTTCAAGATGTTAGTGTTTTTTAGGTCATAGTGTTCTGAGAGGAAACATGTGTTAAGTTATGGCAGCATTGTTTGTGGTGTGGTTGTTGTAGTGCATTTTGCACCAAAGGTTAACAGATATGCAGAAGTGTGTGTCTCTAAAGCCCAGTGTGTTAAGTGATAGGGAAAAGTGACCATAGTATGGGTACATGACCGAAAACGATAGGAAAAAACTGTAAAGTCTTTCCACGAAATGTACAGGATATGTACAGATAGTATTACTGAACAGGGAAGGATCTGTAATTATGTTTTGGTTTTTGCTGAGCAGATAAGAGAAGAAGGAAGATTCTACGCATGCGCTCAGACATGGCGGTGTTGTGTGATAGTGTATCACAGCACCACCTAGCCGCCTGGCATGCATACCCAATCGAATTCCACACACTTTTGCGTCACCGTATGCACGCAGATTTCCTCCCGAAAACGCTTGTCTAAACATGGAATAAAAAGTGAAGACGGGAAGCCACTTTTGAGTCTTCTGTTCAGAGTGTCATCATGCAAACGTATAGCCTCAGATTCTTCAGTTCAATTAATTTTACATTTCTGCATTTTTAACAATGCTTTGCGCTTTTCATTCAGCTGTCACTTTATTTGTTTCCAACCATTTACATTTTCTTAAATGATGTGCATGTTTACATTGTTTATTCCATTTAGACTTTTGAACTTTTGTTCAAATCCCTTCACTTGATTTATGCCATTTAACGTTTCTTTATGTCTTAGTCTATGTGGCTTTATTAAAAAATATTTTCAACCTCACTTTGTACTACAGCACTCACCGCATTTTCTACAGGAAATGTATTTTCTAGTTTTGTATGCTATTCTCACTTTGCATGTGACAAAAAATAGACAGCAATGCCCTGTCTAACCCCCTGCTGTGACCTACTGGAAACCTAAGATAAATTAATAATTAACAGTTGCATGAAAGAAGGATAGTGACTTTTGCTTATCCCTTGTACGGATAATCACATTATGCGTTATAAGGTACATTAGACCGGTAGATGCAGCGGCCAAAAAATTACTGTTCGCCTAGAGCCCCCAAAGGGCTAAGATCGCCACTGGTGGTAGCAGTTGGGTTCTCTCCTGTGTGCAGAATCTGACGTAATGCAAAAAGAGGGCAGCACCTATCTGATCACTTATATAGCCTAGTTGTAACACCCAGTGAACACTTGCATGCTCATTTTAAGGATGGGTGGCTTGGTTGCAGTTTTTCTAACACCAGGTTTGACTTTGGGTTTATTTTTGTTATGTATTTTGCTTTCTTTGTATAAATCTGGGGGTGGTCTAATTATGAGAACAGAGGCTTCATCTTATACTGAGAATGCCACTGATTCTGTTGATTGTTGGCTTCGGGGTACCCCTCAGCTACCTGCATTTACAAAGAGAGGGGATTACATTATTGGGGGTGTATTCCCCATGCATTACTACATGAAAACTGTGAAGAAAAACTACAGCAGCCTTCCAGAGCCTCTCAAATGCATAGGAAGGTGAGATGGTCGGAGAATAAGAATAAGAACTTGCTCTATATTTTAACTTTGAAGCCAATTTAATGTACCCGAACGAAAGCATATATTTTGTATATCCTTAAGATGTTTATTTGTTCACAGCATGGACACCCGGGAACTGCGCTTCTCGCGTGCAATGGCCTTTGCCATCGATGAGATCAACAACAGCTCAGATCTTCTGCCGGGGGTCACGCTTGGTTATAAAATCCATGATTCGTGCTCCTCACCACCCATGGCTGTGCAGGTGGCGTTCCAGTTTACAAATGACCCTCTGTCTATGTATAAAAACACTAAAGTGTGTTCGCAATCGGGGAGGGTGTTGGCAGTTATTGGTGATTCTGGATCAACGCAATCAATCAGCATATCACGAATCATCGGGCCCTTTGACATTCCACAAGTATTTAATTTTTATTTTGCATAATTTTCTTTTCATGCACCTATTTTGTCAAAATACATCATAATGTCAAATTTATTTCCTAAGGTTAGTCACTTCGCTACCTGTGCGTGTTTGTCTGACAAGACACAATACCCAACCTTTTTTAGAACCATCCCCAGTGACCAGTTCCAGGCTCTTGCTCTTGCCAAACTTGTGAAACATTTTGGTTGGACTTGGATTGGCACTGTTCAGTCTAACTCAGACTATGGTAACAATGGGATGGCGTCCTTTTTACGAGCAGCACAGAACGAGGGTATATGTGTGGAATACTCTGAATCATTCAATAGAAATGATCCACAGAGCAAGATTCAACAGGTGGCTGAAGTGATTCGCAGGTTCATGCATTCATTATTCTGATCGTGTTCAGTTAATATAAACCAATGTCAATATGCCAACCAAGATAATTTAAAAGGCATATAATGTTTATAAAACTTTAGTTTCATCCATACTATTATAAAAAGGCATAGTTAATCATATAGATATTTTTTAATGATACAATAACACTCAATATGTTTATTTTTTGTATCAGCCTAATTTATGTATGGAAATCTCTACAGGTCCACAGCCACGGTTATCGTGGCATTTACATCCCCAGGAGACTTGCTGGTTCTGCTGGAAGAGCTGACGGTACATCCCTCTCCTCCTCGCCAATGGATTGGCAGTGAAGCCTGGGTAACCGATCCAGAGGTTCTGAGATATCGTTTGTGTGAAGGAGCAATTGGATTCGCTATTCCGCAATCTACCATACCAGGTTTTAGAGAATACCTTCTAGATCTTTCTCCTGCTAAGGTGGCTGCCTCACATGTGCTTTCGGAGTTCTGGGAGGGTGCATTCAACTGTTTGCTAGAAAATGAACGTGAGAAATCTTGGCAATACAATAATAATAATCTTGAACATGTTAATACTAAGCATAATTATATCAATTTATTTATTTATAGAGTAAATCATTTTAACTGTTATTCATTTTTATAATCCAAAATATTATTTTAAAACAAAATTATGTTTTTTAAATTATGCGATTTCATGTCACAACATATGCTCCTGATTCTCTTTTTGAAGGAACTGGCCGACTGGACAAAGTGTGTGATGGAACTGAAGATATACAAAACCTCCAAAACCCATTCACTGACACCTCTCAGCTCAGAATCACAAACATGGTGTACAAAGCTGTTTACGCAATAGCACACGCTATACACAATATTGTGTGTAAGAAGATAAACTCAGCAATACTATGTGACCAATTCATGAAAATTGAGCCAGTGCAGGTCATTTACATCTATTCATATTATTAAAGCAAACCCTTGAAGAAAGTTAAGTTCAAAATGGCACCTTTTTATTTTCAGTCAATATCTTAATCATACAATTGTTGTGTTTTCACTCTATTTTCATCTACACAGGTCCTTGATCAGTTGAAAAGGGTGAATTTCTCTCGTAATGGTTACCACGTCTCATTTGATGCCAATGGTGATCCTGTGGCCTTCTATGAGCTGATTAACTGGAAGAGAAATGAAAACGGTGGTCTGGAGTTTGTAACCGTGGGACATTATGATGAGTCCCTTACTCCTGGCCAGAAGTTCAATATCAAAAGGGAAATCAGTTGGGCTGGTGGCATTCAGGCAGGGAGGACAACATATTCTTTGATCCCTTCAATACAACTGCTTCCAAACTGCATGTAAAGCTGTTTGTCTACATGTGAATCAGGTGCCTGTGTCCGTATGCAGTGACAGCTGTCCACCGGGAACACGCAAGGTTCTCCAGAAGGGGAAGCCGGTTTGCTGCTATGACTGTGTACCATGTGCTGAAGGAGAGATAAGCAATACTACTGGTACAACCAATCTTAATAATCCTAATTCTGAATGAAATGATATATAACAAAATATTCAAACATAATACAAATTTATCCTAATTGTATGTCTTTCTCCAGATTCATCTGACTGTTCCCCTTGTCCCAATGAGTTCTGGCCCAATGCAGAGAAGAACTTCTGTCGTCGCAAGCTTGTTGAGTTTCTTTCCTTTCACGAGGTCTGGGGAATTATTTTGGCAGCATTCTCTATAGCAGGAGCCTGTTTGACCATCGTAACAGCCATAGTGTTCTTCCAGCACAGATATACTCCAGTAGTTAGGGCCAACAACTCTGAGCTGAGCTTCCTGCTGCTCTTCTCCTTGACTCTGTGTTTCCTGTGTTCTCTGACCTTCATCGGCCGTCCCTCAGACTGGTCCTGTATGCTTCGCCACACAGCTTTTGGGATCACCTTTGTCCTCTGTATCGCTTGTGTTCTAGGCAAGACGATAGTGGTGTTGATGGCATTTAAAGCTACACAACCAGGAAGCAATGTAGCCAAATGGTTTGGCCCTGCCCAGCAAAGAATGACTGTAGTATCTTTTACATTTGTTCAAGTTTTGATATGCATTATATGGTTGGTTCAGAAGCCTCCCTTCTCTATTAGAAACCTGACTACCTACAAGGAGATAATCATTCTAGAATGTGCATTAGGCTCAGCATTAGGTTTCTGGGCTGTGCTTGGGTACATCGGGCTCCTTGCTGTATTTTGTTTTGTGTTAGCTGTTTTAGCACGGAAACTACCTGACAATTTTAATGAAGCTAAGCTAATCACATTTAGTATGCTTATATTCTGTGCTGTTTGGATCACTTTTATCCCAGCTTACATTAGTTCCCCTGGGAAGTTCACTGTAGCTGTGGAAGTCTTTGCAATATTAGCCTCTAGTTTTGGATTGATTATCTGTATATTCTTTCCAAAATGCTTTATAATTTTGTTCAGGCCAGAAAAAAACACCAAGAAACATTTAATGGGTAAAACATAAAATATATTAGTCATTTTTTAAATTAAATAAATATTGTACTCAACATAAACTTCAGAATCATACAAAGTAAATATATATATATATATATTTTTTTTTTTTATGTATGTTTATTTTACATAAACATACATAAAAGTGTAGGTTTTTGTGGCATTGGCATTCAAAATACTAATCAAATATTGTCAATGCTTTTACATTTCAATTGGATGTGTTGTAATAATATCTACCAGGGCTTCCTGCCTAGCACTACAGGTTCCTCTGGAAGCTGGTCCGTCCTCGGATGTGAGACCAGATGGTGCTGGTGGAAGAGTTTAAAGAGCCGGTAGAGGACCCCTCCTGGCTATTGTACTACGGGCCCCCTCCGTCATTGATTTGGTACTGCCATATTACCGACTCACTATATCAAAAGATTTTTCAAAGCAATACTTTTCTATTACTATTACTGTATTTTTGTTTTGTCTAAAGTCCATTAATAATGCTATATTTATGTTTTCCATGGCTTTTTTTTTTTGTGTGTAGACTTTTGTACACACATTTTATATTTGTACACTATGACATACAATCTTATTTTCAGTGTATAAAATATATAATTCATCCTTTGCTTAAGTGTATTTGTGTCTTTTCATTAATACACCACATTTAAACACCTGGGGCCGTATTCACAAAGGATCTTAGGGCTAAAAGTAGGTCCTAACAGGAATAATCCGATTAGTCCCGGAATAAAATATTTCAGGCGATGCAGGGTCTTGGCGTTCCCGTAGTGCCCCGCTCCCACGAGCCGTGAACCAGCTGCAGCACCTGGGGACGAAGCGCACGGGGAACCAACAGCTGCAGAATGTTGTTCTTACCCCTAGGGTCCTGCCAGCTGCGGTGGACCACCCCGTTGTGGAGCCGGAAGCATCCCACTTCTGACACCACTGTAGCGTCGACCAGGAAGAACAGGGAGTCAGGCTTTTGGTCAAATAGGGGTTCTGTGCCTCATACACCGCTCGACTACAGAAACACCCTCTTTATTTAACTCCCCAACACTTACATAGAACAGCACACCTAACTAACACACAAGTCATTCTCGGTGATGGTGGCAACAATGACACACAACAGAACAACACACAACAATGAACAATCCCAACCCATTAACCCCACTTATCATCAACAACACCAACAACTAGCAACGGACCCAGAACAACAACAATAACAGCAACAATAACCGCAACAACATGCGCTCCCAGAATCCCCCAGAATCCCCGGCACGAACCCGGAAGAGAACGAACACGTTGCGAACACCGGTCGTAATAATATGCATCAGAGGCCGTATTCACAAAGCATTTTATCTTACCGCTAGGAGTCCTCCTAACTCGCGCTAAAACAGAAATGTTGTGAACTACAGTGTTGAAGTGTTGACTGATTTGTGCCAAGGTGTTTGCCTAAAATGTGTATTCAAAGTGATCCCTAATTGCCAGTCCACTCGGTTCCACACGGCCAAATTCATTGTCATGTTGATCGCCATCATCATCATCATCATCAGCAAGAGGAGGTGAAGAGGAGGAGGAGGTGCAAGGTCCAAGCGCTTGCAAGCTCACTTATTCTTAATCGTCTGCCTGTACCAGAACCCTCCACGTTTACCGGTGACCCTTTAGAGTACTTGGATTGGAAGACATCCTCTATGGCACTTATCGGCCAGAAGCCCCTCCCTGTGTGTGAAAAAATGCAGGGGAGGCACGCAGAGCAGTTGAAGGATTCTTCTACCGAAACACTGAAGACGCATATAAGGGCATTTGGAACGTGCTACAGGACAGATACGGAAATCCATTCATCATCCAAAGGGCTTTTAGGGACAAACTCACAAAATGGCCAAAGGTAGCTGCAAATGACCCCGCAGCGCTCAGAGAGTTTGCAGATTTTCTGCAAAGTTGTGCCGAAGCCACTCCCCACGTTAAAGGCTTAGCCATCCTCAACGATTGTGAAGAAAATCATAAGCTCCTCAAAAAGCTGCCTGAGTCCATGGCACGTGGCAGGGCTGGGCTGCGCCTTTTTCAGGCGCAGCCCTGCCACAGCCCCTTTCTCTGTCCCTCCTTCGGAGGAGTATTTAAAGGAGCTGCACGTCTGCTGGAAGGATGCCAAGGCTCTCCCCCGTCCTTCTTCCAGTGCTCGGGCTTTGGCTGCCATGCGGGATCCAGCGCAGTATGGGTTGGGTTGAATGCCACCCGTTGAGCCCGCCATTGCCTCCCTCATTTTAACCCCCGATCAGGCCTTGCGGCCGGATGCCAGGTGTCCTCGGCCCCAGTGCAGGGTCACAGACGACCTGCTCTCGAAGGCCTATGACGCAGCAGCGCGTATGGGGCGGATTAGCAATTCCCTCTCCCACCTAATGCTGGCGCTCTCGACCTCGCTGCAACAAGCTGCAGTTGAGCCGTCTACGCAGGACCTGAGCGATGCGTCCCTATAGGCCTTTGCCCTCATGTCCAGGGAATTGGGGCGTGTTATGTCCACCCTGGTCCAGACTCGCCGCCAGGTTTGGTTGGCTCAGTCGCCCCTGACGGAGGCATGCAGGAAGGCCCTCAGAGCCGTGCCAGTGGTACCGGGGGAGCTGTTTGGGTCAGCTGCCCTGGAGACGCTGGAGCGAGCTGCCCAAGCTAGGCAAACCAACCTGCAGCTGTCGGGTCTTCACAGGAGTGTGTCCGCTCCTGGCAGGCCTAGAGCCCCCCCGGCTGCCCCCGGGGCCGCTACCAGCCACCACGCTCTTACCCAGCGCGAGATGAGGGCCTACGCAGGTCTCGGCGGCCCGCCCAGCAGCCCGCTGATAGCTTTCGCGCCCCCGCCCGCCCATCGCCCGGGCAGCCTCGGGCCGCGGAGCCTCACCGGTACCCCTCCAGAGCCGATAGAGGCCGGGGGGCCAGGCGCTAGGACCACGGGGCCGGTCGTCGGCTGTTTTTCCCAGCAGCAGATCAGTTACTGGGCTGCCTGTACTATAGACCCCTGGGTGGTTTCCACCTTAACCCAGGGGTACGAATTACAGTTCCGACGCCGGCCCCAGGCCTTCGGCCGGGTCAGGATGACAGTCGTCCGCGACCCGACGAAGGCCGCAGCTCTGACCCAGGAGCTATCCGCCCTCCTGGCCAAGGGTGCGATCGAGCCAGTGGACCCTCAGTTACAACCCGGGGGGTTCTACTCGGCGTACTTTCTGGTAACCAAGAAAGACGGCGGATTCAGGCCCATTCTAGACCTAAGGGGCCTGAACACGTTTTTAAAAGTTTTACCATTCCACATGCTCACCTCGGCGGACACCCTGAGGGTAGTTGCCAGGGGGGAGTGGTTTACGACCATAGACCTGAAGGACGCCTATTTTCATGTGCCGGTTGCGCCACACCACAGGCGGTTCCTGAGGTTTGCCTATCGGGGCAGGCATTACCAATTCAGGGTACTTCCCTTCGGGCTTTCCCTCTCCCCGAGGGTTTTCACCAGGGTTGTGGCGGCAGCCCTCGCACCCCTGCAGACGCAGGGCATGAAGGTCCTGCCGTATCTGGACGACTGGCTGGTCTGTGCGCCCTCCAGGTCCCAGGTGGCCCAGGACACGGCCCGCCTGCTGTCGCACGTCGCCCGGCTGGGCTTGACGGTGAACTAATCAAAGACTTGCCTGGACCCTTCCCAACGGGTTACCTATCTGGGGTTGGTCCTGGACTCTGTCGCCATGAAGGCCTACCTTTCACCTCGACGGGTGAACGACATCCTCCGCCTCCTTCCCCTATTCAGAGCCGGCAGGAGCCTGCTTTTTATTCAGTTTCTTCAGCTTTTGGGCAAGCTGGCAGCTGCTTCAGCTGTGGTGCCTCTGGGCTTACTGTTCCTGCGCCCACTCCAAATGTGGCTGAACAGCCTGCACCTAGATGCCAAGTGGCACAGGCAGAGGAGGGTCAAGGTGACCCTGCAGTGTCTTGTCTCTCTGGCTCCATGGAGAAAGAGAGCGTATCTGGAGGCAGGCATGCCCATGGGCGCAATTCCGGCACGCCGGGAGTTGGTGACAACCGACGCCTGCCTCTCGGGATGGGGCGCAGTGTGGCAGGGCAGGACTGCGCAGGGACGGTGGTCTGGCCGGGACGTGGCACAACACATCAATGTGCTGGAACTCCGGGCTGTGCAGCTGGCACTAGCCAGCTTTCTGCCCCATTTGACGGGCCGGCATGTCCTGGTCCGGTCGGACAACATGGCCACGGTTTCCCAGGTGAACCACCAGGGGGGCACCAGGTCGGCACGGCTTCTCCGGGTATCCCAGAGCCTGTGGACTTGGGCTTCTCCCCGTCTGGCCAGCCTACGGGCAGTCTATTTGCCGGGGGCCCAGAATCGGGCGGCAGACTTCCTCTCCCGACGGAAGTCTCCACCGGGGGAATGGCGGCTTCACCCCGAGGTGGTGGAGTCAATGTGGGGCCTCTTCGGCAGGGCAGAGGTGGACCTCTTTGCCTCGGAGGAGTCGACGCATTGGCCCCTCTGGTTCTCCTGGGCAGAAGCGTCCAGCCCTTTAGGGCAGGACGCGCTGGCGCACGATTGGCCGGACAGGCCTCTTTATGCATACCCACCATTGCTTCTGGTTCTGCCGACACTCCAGAGGGTCCTTTTGCAGGGCCACCGGCTCCTTCTGGTGGCCCCCTTTTGGCCGGGAAGGCTCTGGTATCCACTGCTGCTCAGGCTCTGCTGCAGCTCGCCATGGCGCCTCCCCGACAGGAGGGATCTCCTGTCCCAGCTGGGGGGTCAGATCTGGCATTCCGACCCCTCTCGCCTACAGCTCTGGGCTTGGCCACTGCAGGCCCCGACCCACTGCTGAGGGAGTGCACTGCGGCTGTCAGGGCTACTGTTATGAGTGCCAGTGCACCGTCGACCAGGTTGCAGTACGCAAACAAGTGGAAGCTGTTCTCCAACTGGGTCTATGTCGCTGCCATCTCCTCCCTACATGATAGGGTTGACAGCGCCACGGTAGGGTGCCACAGATTAGTGTCCCTCTTTCTTAGAGGGGCTTTGAGGCTGCGTCCCCCTACAGCCATGAGGTCTCCAGCATGGGACCTGCCGCTGGTGCTGGAAGCCTTGTCATCGCCTCCCTTCAAGCCTTTGGGTCAAGGGGGGTTGAAGTGGCTGTCCATGAAGGCTGCCTTTTTACTCGCCATAACCTCTGCCAAGCGGATCGGGGAGTTGCATGCCCTATCAGTGAGTGATACATGCCTGAGGTGGAACTCTGATGGCTCGGGTGTCACTCTATGGCCGAATGTTGCGTTCCTTCCAAAGGTGCTGCCACGCAATCACCTTAACCAGCCCATCCAGTTAGCACGCTTTGACCCCCCTTCTGGGGAGGGTGGGTCCGAGCTGCTGTGCCCGGTGCGGGCCCTTAGGGTTTATATTTCTGCTACCGCCGGTATTCGCCAGTTGGAGCAGCTTTTTGTTTGCCATGGTGGCCCTAATAGGGGTCGTGCTTTAACAAAGCAGAGGCTGTCCCACTGGATTGTGGAGACCATAACGCACGGCTACGGGGCCAGTGGCCGCCCCCCCGCCATCCAGGGTGAGGTGTCACTCAACCAGGAGCGTCTCAACATCATGGGCTGCCCTGAGAGGGGTGCCCCTGGGGACCATCTGTCGGGGGCGTCATGGGCGTCGCCTAGCACATTCTCCAGGTTCTACCGGGTCAACGTTGCCACTCCCCATCCAATGGGCGTGGTCCTGAGGCCAAGCTCTGCTGTCTCTGGTCAGTAGGGTGAGCGCTTTGATTCTTCCTGACGTTGTTGGTATTGGCCATCCAGTGCTTAATGCACCGCCTCTGGCGGTCAGTAAGGATGAAATAGAACGCAGAGTTACGTATGTAACTCCGGTTCTATGAATCCTGGATGACCGCCAGAGTTACAGGTCACTCAGAAGTCTCGTGGTTTGCGAGAAGATTCTGGGAACAGATCCTCTGTCGACACCGGGCTATATAGCCAACCCGGTGTCACGAGGGTCACATGTGACCTTGTTGGTATAGGTACTTGAACTGCGCATGCGCGAGACGGATAAATCCAGTGCTTAATGCACCGTCATCCAGGATTCATAGAACCGGAGTTACATACGTAACTCTGCGTTATTACATCGCGCACTAACTCCACAACAAGTTTAATACCCTAACATTTCTTATCGCAGCCATTTTACGATTCTTTGTGAATAGGCTTACTGAGTTAGGAGTCCTCTTGAGGACTTTTAAGCTCTCCTAGACTTAGGTGCTACTTTTAGGCCTAAAATACTTGGTGAAATGCTCTTAGTGAAAAAAGTTAGGAGTCCTAAATTTAAGAGTGACACGCCCATTATTTTTAGGAGTTACTCCTAAATTCGCCAGTTAGGACCTACTTTTAGCCCTAAGATCCTTTGTGAATACGGCCCCAGGTGCATATGAGACCTATAGGTCTCATTAGAAAATCCTCCAAATCTATGACGGCATGACCATATGGGATTTTGTGTTTTCATGCGGAAATTACCTGACCAGGCAACAGGTGTATCTAATGCTGAGAGACATTTGAACACAATATATATACTGTATATATTTTTCTCTTTAGACAGATCTGTTGGTCAAACTGAGCATCACAAAAATAACAAATGTAACGTAGTCCATATCCTCTGATAGACACCTTTTTCCATTTAGGGCTTCTTAAGGTTTCTCTCAGGTTTAAGCAGAATTAAATAACACTTTGGTCCTAATTTGGCTCCTAACAGACCAATCTAACAGATTAGATATTAAATTTGCAGATACTTCACCATCTGCATATTACCCAGAGGAGTTGACACAAACTGGAATGAAATTTATCCAAACAGAAGACCAGCATGGTGAGGGTGATAAACTTGGTCTCATTGAGGTTATCTGGACAATTCTGTGCCAAGAATGCACTGTTTGCAGTCAGCCATGGCTTCTCTCTGAATTGATAATGCTGGGTAAACTGTATTATGACCACAAGGTGGAGGTAATATCCCTTATGGGTAATACCAGTCTTAGTGATCAGACCATCATAACATCTCTTGGCTTCCCTTAAACATCTGCTGCCAATATAATTTGTCAAAGTTTGGAATAAATTTGCATCGTTCATTACATATTATCTGGACAACATTACTGTGAATTGGCATGCAAGTACTTGTGCTAGGAAAATGTTTTATCACACAAGGACCATTGTTTACATTCCTTACATTCAGGTAACCTGAGCAGGAAGATGAAAACGTTATGATTATTAGGTGATTATGGTGAGTATGTATTGCCGTTGGATCTGCTGATTCCTCATGTGCAGTGCAGTGTTCAGTCCACGAGACTAAAGCATAGTGGTACAAAGTGTAATAAAAAATAAAAGTTTTGCATTTAGCCAAATTTTAGTCGCCTTTCTATCGATATTATTAAAACATCAACAGGAAAATGATATTCATGAAAGCTGCAGTATAATTTAGACCAGTCATAGGCTTATTTGTCCATATTTGGATTTGTCCTACACTTCTTCAGTTGTGTCTTCATTCTGATAGGTCCAGACAAGCCTCAGCTGATTATAGAAGGTTGGTCAGTTTTATATATGCCAGGTCACCATCCTTTTACAAGGATAGGTTTTAAGCGTCTTCCTCTGTTCTGACATACAGAAACTGTATGGCAAATTAACTGTTCATTCTTGTACACCTTAATTCTTACAAACCATATTCATCACATCCAACCTACCAAATGTGTAATTGAGATGCATTGAGATTTTTGAATATTCTTTTGTTGGTTTTGTTCATTTTTTTTATTTATTTTGTTAGTTATCAGCCACTATAGTGCCATTATGGAACCAGTTCGGCCGCTACATCCTCTGCTGGTGGTTCTCCTTCGGCAACCTCTCTGGCTCCTACCTAGCCTTCACATTTTGATGATCTCTCACCTGTTTGAAACAGGTTGGTCCAAGCTGAGTTTCGGCACAAGAGCTCTGGAGGAGGTGGAACATACGGTGGGTCCACTGTCTGATCAGAGGACAGAGGGAGTAAGAGATGTTGGAGCATCGCTCTTGTCTGAATGTGTGATTCTGGGAAACAGCGAGCTGCTGGCCCTTCGCTCAGAGGGAGATGTGATCATTGGTGGGTTGTTCCCTGTGCATTACCTTGTCTCAAACTCCCGTGACACCTACAATAGCAAACCCCAGAACGGACCTTGCAATGGGTAAGCAGAATATATGTATTCATTTTCTTGATCAACTTGAAGCTAATATGAACAAATATGAATTCATAAATAGTTACTAGTTTGCATTATTGGAGTCTATACATTTTTTTCTATATGTTTTACAGGTTGCAAATATGTGTTGATGAGTTGATTGTTGATCACTATCTTATTATGTTCTTATTCCTGTTGCTGTTGGGTGTGCTGCTTTTTCAGTTTTGACGACAGAGCCTTCCGGTGGATGATGACAATGATCTTTGCAGTGGAGGAAATTAACCGGAACCCAGCTCTGCTCCCTGGCGTTACGCTTGGCTACCACATCATGGACAGCTGTGATCACATCCACACCAGCCTCAGAGCTCTTTTGTCTTTACTCACTCACAGTACGAAAGGGCAAAACACATTGGGTGAAGATCGGATAAATATAAATAATTTAGAAGGGAAAACAAAGAACATTCAATGGATGTCAAGGACGATAGCTAATGAAGGTAATAAAGAATCGGAAAAACGTCACTTCCCTGATGATGACAGAAAGTCTATGAGGGGAAATGTAACAATAACAAAAAGCACCACAGATTCAGGAAGGTGTCTTACTGGATCTCCAATCACGGCTGTGGTTGGCCTTGCCTCTTCATCCCCTACTGGTGCTATAGCACACATTCTGGGCCCCTTCAGCATCCCTCTGGTGACTATAACCTCAAGCTGTGAATCCAGATACTCGACCCGTTATAAAAAGAGTTTATGCATATATTTAAACATAAAATGTTATATTTTTACAATTTTGCCTTCAGGTTAGTTATTTTGCCACCTGTGCCTGTCTCACTGACAAGCACACCTACCCATCTTTCTTGCGCACAGTGCCCAGTGATCTGTTTCAGGTCAGGGGTCTGGTTGAGCTTGTTAAATTCTTTGGATGGAACTGGGTGGGCACTGTAGGGACCCTGGTAAGACAAATCTTTACAAGTATTACAACTAATAACTCAACATACTCAACTCATGCTCATGTCACCTGTGTGTCTCTGGCTTTTAAGGATGACTACAGTCGTTATGGAATCCAAGCATTCTCTAATCAGTTCATACAACTGGGAGGCTGCCTTGCATACCATCTTACTATCCCACAATCCCCTACCTTGGGTGAGATTGGAGCCATGGCCGACACCCTCCAAAGCTCAAATGCTAAAGTGGTGGTGGTCTTTGCTTCGGAGGTGCAGCTTCAAGAGCTGTTCTCAGAGGTGAGTTGTCCTGTCTATGCCCTCATAAAATATAAAGGCATATTTTTGACCCAAGGAACACATTCTGCCAATTTTCTATATATTGGACAAATGTATATAATTTTCAACTAGCTTGCGGCCCGGAACGTTTCTGGAATCCAATGGGTAGCCAGTGAATCCTGGGTTACCGCTAGCATGCTAACTGCCCCCCAGTTTCACCTCCTCCTGCAAGGCACACTGGGCTTCTCCTTCCCAGGAGTTTACATACCTGGTCTGAGAGAGTTTTTGCTGAAGGTGCGGCCTAAGGCAGAACCTGGCTTTGAGTTTCACAACATGCTATGGGAGGAAGTGTTCGACTGTAGGTTGGAGTTCACGGCAGATCCTTCCAATATGAACGACTTTGAAAGAGTGATAGAGCAGTATGATCAACATGGGTCAAAGCTGAACACCAAGTCTCGCTCCTCAACTCTTAAAACGTATGTGGGTGGAAGGACGGCGTTTAAGTTTTCAGCCCAGGAAAACACTACAGATTCACCTGAGAGGCCTGTGTGCACCGGCTCAGAGGATCTCAGCAATTTGCAAAGCAGTTACACAGAGCTGTCCAAAGTCAGAATATCCTATAACGTTTATAAGGCTGTGTATGCCATCGCCCATGCACTGCACGATTTACTTGAATGTGGTTCTGTTGGAGCCACCACCGCTGAAGCTGGGTGTAAGAAAAATGCATCAAAACCAATAGAGGTGCAGAAAACAGTAATATGCACGTATATATTGTTCTTAAAGTCACAAATCCCTCATTTATAGGGGCAATTTTACTTATTGATGACTATATCCTTTTTTTTTATAATGCAGCTATTGAGCTACCTAAAGAGGGTTAATTTCACCAACCAGTTTGGTGAAAAAGTACATTTTGAGGAAAATGGAGAGCCTGTGCCCCTATATGACATTATCAACCGGCAGAAGGATAGCAAGGGAAAGATTAGGTAACCAAAATTTCTCATGAGAAATTGAAACTTAATAATGGAATGAATTGATGGAATAAATAAACTTAAATATTGGAAAGATATTGAAAAGATGATGTTGATTCAACATTTCTTCATGGCTATAAACATATAATACATATAATAATATATTTTTTTCCCATTTGGTCTATTTGGATCTCTAAATATGTTTCCCTATAAATTAAGATTTGTTAAGGTAGGAAGCTATGATGGTTCGGTTCCAATGGATCAGCAGCTGCAGCTGAATCAGAGTAAAATTGTATGGACAGGAGGCCTATCACAGGTCGGTAATGAACCCCATCATTCCCATGAACTAAACTGTATCATTAAAAAGATATATACAAAGAATAATGCTATGTTTTATTTGTTTTTAGGTTCCCGTGTCTCTTTGCAGTGATCCCTGCCCGCCTGGAAGCAGGCAGGCTAGACGCCCAGGAGAACCTCAGTGTTGCTTTGACTGCTTACCATGTGCAGAAGGAGAGATAAGCAACCAAACTGGTACACAGATGTCCTTTTTATTAAAAGAAATTCATGGGATAACAGGGTTTATGAATAAACTCATATAGCTATTCCACTGGTTGTGTTTACTTCTTTAAGATAATTCAGCGTCGGCACTTGTTTTCCACACGCAGATTCTACAGAGTGTACAAAATGTCCAGAGTACTACTGGTCTGACAAGAGAAAGGTGGAGTGTGTGGCCGGAGTGGACGACTTCCTGTCGGTGTACGACACCATGGGCATCATCCTGATCACGCTCACCCTGCTGGGGGTCGTCATGACAACCGTCATCACTACTGTCTTCCATCACTTCCGTGCCACGCCCATCGTCAGGGCAAACAACTCTGAGATCAGCTTCCTGTTGCTGGTGTCACTAAAGCTGTGTTTCCTTTGCTCCCTTCCCTTCATCGGCAAGCCGTCCACATGGACGTGTAGACTGCGCCAGGCCGCTTTCGGTGTCAGCTTTGTTTTATGTCTCTCCTGTCTGTTGGTCAAGACTATTGTGGTTCTGCTGGCCTTCCGGTCCACTGGGCCAGGTTCTGGAGCTATGAAGCTCTTTGGCCCCGCCCAACAAAGGACTCTCATCCTGTGCACTACTGCACCTCAGGTAGGCGGTGGGCTGTTGGGATTTCAAACACAGCTCATCTTTACTCGCGTTCAGACATTGTAAGTTCATGGTATTTCCTTGATCTCCACTCAGGTTTGTCTCTGTGCTGGTTGGCTCTCAGCAGCACCCCCATTCCCATTCAGGAATCCAATGTACCAAGCCTCAACTGGAAAGGTTAACCATGAATATATTGTAAATAATAGTATAATACTATAACTATTTAATCAAACGTAATAGAAATGCAAAAAAGCATTGATTATTGGCTTGTTCAGAAAGTCTAGCTTGTTCAGGAATGATCTGATCATGGTAAAACCTGGATCGCTAACATTCTTCTGTCTTGTGACCAGATCGTGGTGGAGTGCAGGGAGCTGTGGCCCGCTGGGTTCTACCTGGTGCTGGGCTACATCGGCCTGCTGGCGTCCCTCTGCCTGCTCCTCGCCTACCTTGGCCGCAAGCTGCCCGACACCTTCAACGAGGCCAAACTCATCACCTTCAGCATGATCATCTTCTGTGCTGTGTGGCTCTCGTTCATCCCGGCTCACGTCAGCTCCCCAGGGAAATTCACTGTGGCCGTTGAGATATTTGCCATCTTGGCCTCCAGTTTTGGATTGTTGTTATGTATATTTGTGCCTAAATGTTTTATAATTTTAGTGAGACCTGAGAACAATGTCAAGAAGCGAATGAATAAATCTCCCCGATAAACCAGGCCTGATAATGCACACAATGTTTCACTTCCTGAAATATCAACTAAATGATCATGGATTGAGAGCAATCATGTGCTAACAATCGTGATGAAAGGGGTAGTAATATCGGTACATAAGAATCTTGTATCTTGTTTGCATAGCATTATAGCAGTTCTTTGAAAGCTGCTGTTGCTTTTGTTTATTGCTAATCTGCACAAACTGCATGGTGAAAGTATTTCAGTAACCAAAACATTTTTCAACAAATAAGTCTTTACGATGTAAACATAGCGACATGCAAAAAATCCTTTATTCATCTTATTTTATAGCATTTACATATGTATGTCATTATGTAGACAATCACAATGCTTTATTCTGCAGAGATTAAAGAATCCTTTCTATCAATGTGACTCATCTCAATGTAGCATTCATGAAGATGTTTCAGGAGCGGGTACTAAAGAACTTACACCAATACAAAGTAAAAAAGGTGTCAATTTGCAACACAATCTATAAATCGTTTTTTACATATGTATTGGTCAAACTGATCAATCTATAACAATTGTTGAAATGAAAAGATCATAAAATGTCGGTATTTAGTCTAAATCCTACAAGACAACTCTATATTATCTCTATAATCCATTTATTACAAACTAAGTCATTGCACTCTTTCAATAATTGTCACACCTCATATCTCTGGTCGTTTATTTGTTATAGCCACTGGAGCCTATAGTGTTGGACAGAAAAATCCCCATTTATAATCCTGAATATACCAACCTTCTTAAATTCTACGACAGTTAACAGATTGCACGTCACTTCTTCCCCATCAGGTGTTGCTTGGTATTCTTTTCCGGCTGCAATAAAATTATGAAACACTTTGGCGCAAACAAGCAGAACAGCAAACCAAAACTGGAGGCCAGAATAGCAAAGGTCTCCACAGCATCTGCATACTTTCCAGGAGAGCTGATGTAGGCCGGGATGAAGGCCAACCAAACAGCACAGAAGATCAGCATGCTGAAGGTGATGTACTTGGCCTCGTTGAAGTTCCCGGGTAACTTGCGAGCCAGAAAGGCCAGTATGAAACACATGCAGGCCAGGAGACCGATGTAGCCCAGAACACACCAAAAGGCAAGGCTGGACCCCACACTGCATTCAAGAACTATCTTGGAATGCTCATAAAGTGTGTTCCTGGATGGGAATGGTGGTGCATCTATAAGCCATGCTGCACAGATGATCACCTGGACCAGAGTGCACGTTGAGATGATAGCCCTCTGCTGCATGGGCCCTAGCCACTTCATGAGGTTGTTCCCAGGCCTGGTGGAGGTGAAGACGGCCAGCACCACCAGGGTCTTGCCCAGGATGCAAGAGATGCACAGGGAGAAGGTGATGCTGAAGGCTGTGTGACGCAGCATGCAGGACCAGGGTGTGGGCTCGCCAATGAACACCAGTGCGCACAGAAAGCACAGCGTTAGGGACAGTAGGATGAAGAAGCTAAGCTCAGAGTTGTTGAGACGGACGATGGCTGTGTTCCTGTTGTGGAGGAACACTGCCAGGACAGCTATTGTGATGCAGGCACCCACCACGGCGATCGCCGTCAGGGCTATGCCCAAGGAGTCGTAGGTTAGGAACTCAACTTTCTTTGGGATGCATAACGTTCTATCGGTATTGGACCAGAAATCCTCAGGACAAACCGTGCAGTCTATGGCATCTGTGGGATAATCATTTTATTTTGTCATTTCATTTAGACAGAAGTCGTCATGTAACAGAAGACTGCTCAATACAATACTGCCCTATTGAACATAAAGGTTTCACCTGTCTGATTGCTAATTTTCCCAGTGTCACATGGTACACAGTCAAAGCAGCACACAGGCTCACCACGCCGGACAGCCTTCCGAGATCCTGGATGGCAGCTGGCACTGCATATAGACACCAGCACCTAGAGAAAAAATGAATAATCTAATCGCTTGCGCCCTACCATTAAGCTCAAAGTTGAAACTAAGCATAAAGGACACACAGCCTGTGTTGTAGAAGCAGAAGAAAAGAGAAGTCTGAAGTTAAAGTCTATAATATCGATGTATTTTCAGAACATGCTTATAATAATAATAAGTGGGTTTTGATAGGACAGCATTCTATCTGCTATAGCCCTGGACTGTACAATAAGTAACATGGTCATTCCAGATGAATGACTGGATGTAGCTGTCCATTTTGACCTAGAAATGAAATCCAAGGTCAAATCTAGAGCATCCTGACTTACCTCCACCTCAACCTACATATCTTCAACAGTTGGCATCTGATGTGGGTAAATACACAGTGTGAGCAGCTTGCCTCGCTCTGGTGGCCTGCCCAAACTATCTTCTCCTCCTCGATCACAAGCTCCATCCCGGCAGCCTTTGTTCCATCAAACAACCCAATGTTGACAAATTCAATATTTCCCCCAGGGCCTCTCTGCCAGTTGATTATGTCGTAGTAAGGTATCGAGTCTCCCTTTAGGTCAAAGTTCACCTCCTCTCCGCCGATGTTAAACGCTACTTCCTGGAGATAGTGCTGGAGCTTGGGGCACAAACAGACAACATGAGCATTCTTTATTTGAGTGTAACCAGTAGTACAAAAACAACGTTTTGATGTACCTGCCAGGGTTGTATGTCGTTTCTTTGAGCACATGACTTGTTGTAGAAGGGCCCGCTGTGTTCTTGACAGCCGAGAAGGTTGTTCAGGGAATGGGCGATGGCATACACGGCCTTGTAGACGTTGTAGGCGACTCTGGGGCTCGACGTATTCATGTAGCCCGAGTGCTGCGCCAAAAGGGACTCCTGCCCTGAGCAGGGGGGCAGTGGGGAGTAGAAGGAGTGAGAAGGAGAGCAACCGTAAAGAGCACCCCAGAGCTCTTGGACCAGGGTATTAGAGGGGTATGTCTGAGGGTCTACCGTCTCCAGGTAGCTTCTGAGCCCCCGGATGTGGCCCTGCCTGATGCCGAAGCCAATGGTGCCCCCGAGGTAGGGGTAGAACTCCCTGCCAGCGAACACAGAGGCGGTGACCCAGGCCTCGCTGGCCACCCATTGGATTCCTGTGATGTTCAGCATCATGTAGTCCTTCAGGAAGGGAGTCATCTCTCCTTCGGCAGAAAACACTACCACCACCTTTGCCCCAGAGTCTTGCATCACCTTTCAAAACAAACAAAAGAGAAAGAGAGTGCTTGTGAAAACCAGAGCACAATACAAGGAGGAAAAAGTTTGTTTGCATAGCACATTAAGACATTAAACATTAACAACATTAAACATAACAACTTGATCACGGAAACCAGCACCTAAGGGTTCAAACCTGCTGATTACAAATGTATACTTATCCTATACGTTTGCCTCTACCTGCATAATCTCAAGAGCCCTCTGGCGGTTGTAGAGCAAAGGGATCATCTCCTGGTAGGCGACACACACGCCTGTGCCCTTCAACTCCCTGAGAAGACCATGTACAGCAAAGCGTCCATACTCGTGGTCCCCTCGCACCAAGCCCACCCAGGTCCAGTGGAACCTCAGCAGCAGCTGGGCGATGGCCTTGACCTAGTCACAGGGGGCAGTTTGATTCATTCAGCTGTCTTTGTGTTGTATTGGAATATTGTTGTTTAATTAAACAAGGGGTCGATTGCATTGCATTGTTCATATTTTATCCACACATGTTCTGTATTTGTGTTTAGACTTAGAACATACATTAACATTTACATTTAGGGCATTTAACAGACGCTTTAATCCAAAGCGATTTACATAAGTAATTTTTATTATTACACATCAGTAACACAACAGTAATAACAACATGATAACAATTGAACTGCTAACACTGCTAGCAAACCAGCTTGCCCACTTATATTTCCTATGTTATGTTGTAATGGACTTGTATGAGGTTGTATGAGGTGCATGTGCAGATCACCCTGCTTGGTGCTGACACTGATTACTAGCAATCAACATATTGCATGCACCTCACACACACACCTCAGCACCGTGGCTGGAAAGCACTACACATGTCTTGTTTTGCTGTACATAATAATATGTGTGACATTTTTTGGCATTGTTACCTGATAGTCATCATTTGGAATCACTCTGAAAAAAGTAGGATATTTTCTCCTGTCACTGAGACATGCACACGATGAGAAGTAACTGATCTAGGACAGAATTGGTTAAAAAAAACAACAATGGCACGCATTTATAACTTTCACAGCATTTCCTTTGTTAATTCTGTTATTTATCATTGTTCATCGTTTTGGTTGAATATTCTGATTGTGATCAGCCTAAATTTGAGTCGCTCTGTCTACAAAACATCTGCTAAATGACTGAATGTAAACGTAACCCAAGTCATCTTTACCATTGGGATTCTGAAAGGCTGGAGTATTCGAGACACCACGATTGACTGGGCAGAGCCTGACTCCCCAATGATAGCCAGCAGTGGCGAGGCACCGTGGCACATGGGGGACTCGGCTTCCGCCAGCCCGTTCATCATCGCCAGGGCCGCCCGTTGGCCTGTCAGTGGATACGCACACGAGTCGAAGATCTTGTAGCCGAGCGTGTGATTGGATAACAGCTTCTTGCTCTGGTTTATCTCCTCCACTGCCAGCCTCATGGTCTGCGCCCAGCGGAAAGCCCTGGGATCAAACCTGCATGTGTACAAACACAACACACACACAAATGACAAATGGATGTGTTCATGACATTACAAATGCTCACAATCCCTTTAATCAGGGAAGATGTTTTTCCTATTCTCCATATCAATTAGATCGCTTATTTTTATATTTTGCATGCAAAATTACACATTTCGTGCTTTTAGATTCTTCTGTGATAAAATAAGACTATTGTTAACCTACTAAACTTGCCCATTGCACTTAACGGCTGGTGGTCTGTAGGTGGAATTGAGGTCTGGCATCTCCTGGTTGTAGTGAAGTGGAAAGATGCCCCCAATAATGTAGTCACCTGCAGCAACAAACCCTGGCTCAAAACTGCTCTGCAATGAGCAGACTTTCACCAGAGGCGCAGGGTCTGCACATGCACCATGGATTAAGACAAACATAGGTTTAACCAATATTAAAAATAAGAGAGTCATGTCGTTTAAACACCCACCCTTCTCCTAGTGGATAAAGGAGAGAGGCAGAAGTCATCATATATGTATCCCACGCCCCACCTTTCATCTCATGACACCATCTCTTGAGTGGGTGTTTTGGTCACGTCCAATTGGTTGATAGAGATGATTGATCCGCGTGCTTAAAAGTTTGTGGTTAAATTATATATAATTTTTAAGCATACAATAGTATAAAATGCTTTATTTCAATGAAGAAATGAAGAATGATATATATATATATATATTATGCAGGTAGAGGCAAACGTATAGGATAAGTATACATTTGTAATCAGCAGGTTTGAACCCTTAGGTGCTGGTTTCCGTGATCAAGTTGTTATGTTTAATGTTGTTAATGTTTAATGTCTTAATGTGCTATGCAAACAAACTTTTTCCTCCTTGTATTGTGCTCTGGTTTTCACAAGCACTCTCTTTCTCTTTTGTTTGTTTTGAAAGGTGATGCAAGACTCTGGGGCAAAGGTGGTGGTAGTGTTTTCTGCCGAAGGAGAGATGACTCCCTTCCTGAAGGACTACATGAGGTTGATGACGTCAATGATATATATATATATATATATATATATATATATATATATTTGAGTCTATTCTACGTATTAGACAGAGTTGATGACATAACTATCAAACATAATTAATATATATATATATATATATATATTTGAGTCTATTCTACGTATTAGACAGAGTTGATGACATAACTATCAAACATAATTAAAACAAAATAGGATTTCTACTTTAAGGAGGTTGATGACGTCATTAAGCCTGATAGAATATTTGTTCCTATAGAGTCCTAAGACGACGTTATACATCCACTGTGACCTTTTATGAAACCCGATAGCCAATTTTTAATTAATTAATTTGTTTTATTTAGTCTGCATCAAGGGTATTTACATCAGTCAAGTGGGCACAAACTTTTTTTTAGCTTTGACATACTGGGTTGTTTGTTGAAATGTTATTTAGAGTGGAACATTCAGACTCCTGGAACCGTCACCTTATCGTGGTGGAGAGGTTTGCGTGTCCCTGTGAACCTGAGAGCTGTGTTGTCTGGAGCCTTGTGCTCCTGGTAGGGTCTCTCATGGCAGAGTGGTCTCAGGTGAGGGGCCAGACTAAGAATGGTTCAAAAAACTCCAATGAATAACGGAAAAAGAGGAGATGTGACCCGGCCCGGAGGAAGCCCGGGGCCCCCGTCTGGAGCCAGGCCCAGACGGAGGGCTCGATGGCGAGCGCCTGGTGGCCGGGTTTGCCACGGAGCCCGGTCGGGCACAGCCCGAACAAACTACGTGGCACCCCCCCTCTCTTCATCCCATGGGCCCACCACCTGTGGGAAGACCCGTTGGGGTCGGGTGCGCAGCCACATGGGTGGCAGCGAAGGTCAGGGGTCTCGACAGACCAGACCCGGGCGGCAGAAGCTGGCTCTGGGGACGTGGAACGTCACCTCGCTGTGGGGAAAGGAACCGGAGCTTGTGAGGGAGGTGGAGCGCTATCAGTTAGATCTGGTGGGGCTTACCTCCACGCACAGTCTCAGCTCTGGTACCGTACTCCTGGATAAGGGTTGGACTCTATTCTTCTCCGGAGTTGCCGAGGGCGTGAGGCGCCGGGCGGGTGTGGGGATACTCATAAATCCCCGGCTGAGCGCCGCGGTGTTGGAGTTTACCCCGGTAGACGAGAGGGTCGCCTCCCTGCGCCTAAGGGTTGTAGGGGGGAAAACTCTGACTGTTGTTTGTGCGTATGCACCAAACAGCAGCTCAGAGTACTCGGCCTTCTTGGAGACCCTGAATGGAGTCCTGTATGGGGCTCCAGTAGGGGACTCCGTAGTTCTGCTGGGAGACTTCAACGCCCACGTGGGCAACGATGGAGACACCTGGAGAGGCGTGGTGGGGAGGAACGGCCTCCCTGATCTAAACCCGAGCGGTCGTTTGTTATTGGACTTCTGTGCTAGTCATGGATTATCCATAACAAACACCATGTTCGAACATAAGGGTGCTCATAAGTGTACCTGGTACCAGAGTACCCTAGGCCGAAGATCGATGATCGATTTCGTGATCGTGTCATCTGATCTGAGGCCGCATGTTTTGGACACTCGGGTAAAGAGAGGGGCGGAACTGTCAACCGACCACCATCTGGTTGTGAGTTGGATCAGGGAATGGGGGAAATTTCCGGATAGACCTGGTAAGCCCAAACGAGTAGTGCGGGTGAACTGGGAACGTCTGGAGGAGGCCCCCGTCCTAGGTATCTTCAACTCACACCTCCGGCGGAGCTTTTCTGGCATTCCTGTGGAGGTTGGGGGCATTGAGCCGGAGTGGGCGGTGTTCAAAGCCTCCATTGCTGAAGCTGCGGTGGCTAGCTGTGGCCTCAGGGTCTTAGGCTCCTCAAGGGGCGGTAACCCTTGGACACCGTGGTGGACACCGGTGGTCAGGGAAGCCGTCCGACTGAAGAAGGAGGCCTTCCGGGATATGATATCCTGGAGGACTCCTGACTCGGTTGCAGGGTACCGACAGGCTCGAAGGGCTGCAGCGGCTGCCGTGTCGGAGGCTAAGCAGCGGGTGTGGGAGAAGTTCGGAGAGGCCATGGAGAAGGACTTTCGGTCGGCACCAAAGTGTTTCTGGAAGACTATCCGGCACCTCCGGAGGGGGAAACGGGGAACCATCCAAGCTGTGTACAGTAAGGATGGGACTCTGTTGACCTCAACTGAGGAGGTCGTCGGACGTTGGAAGGAACACTTTGAGGAACTCCTGAATCCGAATAAC
This sequence comes from Gadus macrocephalus, assembly GCF_031168955.1. Classification (NCBI taxonomy): domain Eukaryota; kingdom Metazoa; phylum Chordata; class Actinopteri; order Gadiformes; family Gadidae; genus Gadus; species Gadus macrocephalus. The sequence goes on along the minus strand of NC_082397.1, from coordinate 9,794,248 downwards.
ACGCCCTCTATGTTGGAGGCAGAGCTCGAGGTTGATGGTGTGTCGTCGTCAATTTCCCTGGTGGAGGTCACTGAGGTAGTCAAACATCTCCGCAGTGGCAAAGCCCCAGGGATTGATGAGATCCAGCCAGAAATGCTAAAGGCTCTGGGTGTTGAGGGGCTGTCATGGTTGACACGCCTATTCAACATCGCGTGGGAGTCGGGTACAGTGCCAAAGGAGTGGCAAACCGGGGTGGTGGTTCCCCTGTTCAAAAAGGGGGACCAGAGAGTGTGTGCCAATTACCGGGGTATCACACTTCTCAGCCTCCCTGGTAAAGTCTACTCCAAGGTGCTGGAAAGGAGGGTTCGGCCGATCGTCGAACCTCAGATTGAAGAGGAACAATGCGGTTTTCGCCCCGGACGTGGAACTACGGACCAGCTCTTCACTCTCGCAAGGATCCTGGAGGGGGCCTGGGAGTATGCCCATCCGGTCTACATGTGTTTTGTGGATCTGGAGAAGGCGTATGACCGGGTCCCCCGGGAGAAACTGTGGGAGGTGCTGCGGGAGTATGGGGTAAGGGGGTCTATCATCAGGGCCATCCAATCTTTGTACTCCCAAAGCGAGAGCTGTGTTCGTGTTCTCGGCAGCCAGTCAGTTTCGTTCTCAGTGGGTGCTGGTCTCCGCCAGGGCTGCGCCTTGTCACCAATCCTGTTTGTGATATACATGGACAGGATATCGAGGCGTAGTCGTGGTGGGGAGGGGTTGCAGTTCGGTGGTCTGAGGATCTCGTCACTGCTTTTTGCAGATGATGTGGTCCTCATTGGATCATCGGCCTGTGACCTTCAGCACTCACTGGATCGGCTGGCGGCCGAGTGTGAAGCGGCTGGGATGAGGATCAGCACCGCTAAATCTGAGGCCATGACTCTTAGCAGGAAACCGGTGGATTGCTTACTCCGGGTAGGAAATGAGTCCTTAGCCCAAGTGAAGGAGTTCAAGTACCTCGGGGTCTTGTTCGCGAGTGAGGGTACTATGGAGCGTGAGATTGGCCGGAGAATCGGAGCAGCGGGGGCGGTATTGCGTTCGCTTTACCGCACCGTTGTAACGAAAAGAGAGCTGAGCCGCAAGGCAAAGCTCTCGATCTACCGGTCGATCTTCGTTCCTATCCTCACCTATGGTCATGAGGGCTGGGTGATGACCGAAAGGACGAGATCGCTGGTACAAGCGGCCGAGATGAGTTTTCTCAGAAGGGTGGCTGGCGTCTCCCTTAGGGATAGGGTGAGAAGCTCAGCCATCCGTGAGGAACTCGGATTAGAGCCGCTGCTCCTTTACTTAGAAAGGAGTCAGCTGAGGTGGTTCGGGCATCTGGTAAGGATGCCCACTGGGCGCCTTCCTTGGGAGGTGTTTCAGGCACGTCCAGTGGGAAGGAGACCTCGGGGAAGACCCAGGACTAGGTGGAGAGATTATATCTCAACACTGGCCTGGGAACGCCTCGGGATCCCCCCGTCAGAGCTGGTCAATGTGGCCCGGGAAAGGGAAGTCTGGGGCCCCCTGCTTGAGCTGCTCCCCCCGCGACCCGACCCCGGATAAGCGGATGACGATGAGGATGAGGGCATTCAGATTCAATGTTTCACTGAATATTCAAAACCCGATTTATGTAAATATATGAAACACTAATTCCGTCTGGAAAGTGCGAGCAACAGCCTTTGAAACCTTAACTAACCTTTATTGAACCCCAAAATATCTTACTTTGCAAAAGTATTACATTATTTTTAAAGTTTTTATTAAATAAGCAATATTTATTTTTTTATCAGAAACAGTTTCCTTTTTTTGTCACCCATACTTTATGTGTGGGTGACAAAAATGGATATGGGTAATAATTAAATAAATAAGGGACCCTAAAGTAACATGGTGCATCTATTTGTTTGTATCTAATTCTGAAGATAACATTTTTTGTGTACAGAATAATTCTAAAACAATATTCATAAATATATGTCGAAACATTTGTGAAAATGTACACAAATAAGGGCTCTGTTTAAATTTTTTATAACTGATAATGCTTTAAATTAATCATAAAATAATCATAATGAGAATAACATAATAACCTGACCATCAATCGGTAAAACCTAATTTAATGCAGCGTTGGATACAGAATAACAAAAATACAGAGGTGGTTAAAAAAAATACACAATGTCAGAAATGGGCGGTCCCCTGTCAATATTCACACGCCACAAGTATATAAATACTCAAGCCCCCACCCAAGCCAGGTAGTCTCTAGAATAAATTATGTTTAATTCTATGCCAGACTAAAGTTATATTAATAAATATTTAGCATCAGTGATGGCTCTCATTGCTGCCAATATTATTCTTGTAATGTTTCTCTTGAACAACCTCAATGTAAGTTCATGTGCCCTCCTCACAGACTGTGCTTTCATCGGAGAAGAAGAGACAAACAGTTTTTACGAAGACGGAGATGTGGTGTTAGGGGGCGTCTTTCCTCTGCACTACACCCGTGTGTCTTCTCTTCCACCGTACACATCCAAACCAGAACCTGGTTCCCACAAGTAGTAAGGCAACATTTTGAGCATCTAAAATGAGTGTTTTCCTATGCATTTACAGTATAATATGTTTTATGTTGAGTGGGCATCTGAATAACTAAGAATTACCTAAATGTTTAGTTTCAGTGCACGGGCCCTGCGTTGGATGCAGACCATGACCTTTGCTATCAGGGAGATCAACCAGCGACGTGACTTGCTGCCTGAGCTGAGGCTGGGGTTCCACATCAGAGACAGCTGTAACGAGGTCCCTGTGTCTCTGAAGGCCTCCCTGCTTCTGGTGAATGGACAGCCAGGCCCCACAGCCATCAGGAATGGGAGTCTGTCAGTAGGGGAGCTTTCTGGCAAGGGTGATCTGATCAGTTTAGGCTCCAGGTCTCCAGTGTTAGGTTGTGCCGATGTCACCCGGTCCCCGTCTCCTGTAATCATAGGAGATGCATCCTCTGGTGTGTCGATGGCTCTGCTTAGAAGTCTGGGCCCCTTTCAGATCCCCCTGGTGAGACTTTATGAACAATGTTCTTAAAGTCATATATATTACTTTTTATTGGACCAGATATACCAGATAAATGTATGTATTTTTAACTATGTCAATATTTATTTCCAAAAGATGTGTAGGTTTTACAAGTTGTACAAAACATTAACATGAAAAAATATATGAAATATGGTCAAATACTTATTTAAAGGCTTGTACAATTTTAATGAAGAAGTAATCCTCTGTTTGTCCCTCCACTAGGTGAGCTACTTTGCCTCCTGCAGCTGCCTGAGTGAGCAGACAGAGTTTCCCATGTTCATGCGCACCATGCCCAGCGATGCCTTCCAGGTCAGAGCCCTGGCCCGCTTGGTCAGCCACTTCGGCTGGACCTGGGTGGGGGTCATTGGCCTGGAGTCTGACTATGCCCGCTTCGCCATACAGCTTTTTCTCCACGAGTCGTCCCTGCATGGCGTGTGTGCTGCCTATGTTCATCTCTATCCTGTGGTTCTGAGTCAGCAGCCTCTGGATGAGCTACTGGATATCATTCAGGTAGATGTAGGATCGATAGGTTACCTGATTAAAGATTTTAATCAGGTAATCAATTATTTTTGAATTCAGGATAGAATAAAATACAAAGAAAACCTTAATTTAACACTTTATTAACCTCTTAAGCTCCAGCCTACTTTTAATTTTCTAATTTGTCTAATTAATATGCTTGGGGTTTGAATTGTGTTTGGTGTGTGTGGAAATGACTAATATGTGCTTGTAGCAGAGTTTCTCATGTTTGATTTGATATTGCTATTTCTACATAATAAGGGCAGTGTTGTATGCATTTTGCTGCGAGAGTGATCACGGTCTTCCCAAATCTGGGGAACCTCGAGTTTAAGAGATTAAAGATTAGGGATACTGAATTTAAAATGGACGTTTCAAGAACATTTTGGTCGACTCGATTACTCAATGGAACAAGTCAGGTATTTTTAAGTAATTTATTTTCTAATCTACTTTAGCAAGTAATTTCAGGAACTCTAAATAAAATATCCTCTTCTGGACTTCAAGTTTGTCTTGAATTCTTCTTTAGGCTACTTAATGCTACTCTTTGGACAGACTATCTCACAATTACTGACTTTGTATTCATTATATTAACAGGGGTCATCTTCAAAGGTCATAATTAACTTCTGCAGTGAGTCAGAAGTGCAAAGCATCATGAGAGCCATTCGACAGCGAAACATCACAGGCATCCAGTGGATCGCGGGCGAGGCCTGGGCCACAGCCAAGTCACTCTGGGAGGAGTTTGGCGACCTCTTGAGCGGCACCTTGGGCTTCGGTATTCGTAGAGCCGAGGAAATTCCAGGGTTGAAGCAGCATCTGTCCAGGCTTCGACCGTCCAACATCCAAGAATCGGCTTTCCTCACAGAGCTCTGGGAGGAGACACTCAACTGCAGACTGAACGGCTCTGTTAACACACATTCTCACATGGTCAACCATCTGGATCGAAAGCCTTGCACTGGCATGGAGGATTTAAACGACGTGTACTCTGCCTTCTCAGATGTGAGCCAGCTCAGGGTGTCGTATAACGTGTACAAGGCTGTGTATTTGGTGGCCCATGCACTGCAGAGAATGAGTGACTGTGAGGCGGGGCAGGGGCCCTTTGTGAACGGCACCTGTGGAAAACCTCAAAGTCTAGAGCCGTGGCAGGTGTGTTGACACCTACTTCCATTGATATGATTTGTATACGTTGTTGTAAATAAAAAATAAAATCTATATTTGTCATCCCTCCCTTTAGCTGTTCCACTACATGAAGAATACTAAGTTCTCCATATTGGGTGAAAAAGTGGACTTTGATCGTAACGGTGACCCCATCGCTTCGTATGACCTCATGAACTGGCGAAGGGAGCAGGATGGCTCTCTGCGGCTGCTGAAGGTGGGCTTTTACGACGCCTCCCTGTCTCCAGAGCTCAGCCTTGTGGTGAATGAATCTGCCATTCAGTGGCCAGTTGGGCAACAGGTGTGTTCTCGTCAAATCCCCTCCAGGCCCCCTCTTCCTCTCAGACTGTTCTGTGTTCATTTAATAAATGCATTTGGCAATCTGCTGATTTTGATTTTAAAGCTTTTGGATGTTTTATTTGTCCGCCTTCAACGATCGTTTCAAGAGTCTCCAAAAATCAAAAATGAAGTCAATAATAAAGATTTGTTTTCTTTATATATAATGCATCATGTTTTTTTCAACAAACTGCCTGCAACATCACAGCAATTCTCTTATACCTTGATAGCATCAAATAAATGCCAATGTAGATTTAGTGGTACATATACAGCCACCAAACAAAAATAAATCAGTTGTACCCAGCTAAGGTCCCTCTCTAAGTGGCCTTGTTTTGCCTCTCAGGCGGTCCGGTCTGTGTGCAGTGAGAGCTGCCCACCAGGGAAGCGTGTAGCCAGGAGGAAGGGGAAGCCTGTCTGCTGTTTTGACTGTGTCACCTGTGCTGAAGGGGAGGTCAGCAACAACAACGGTGGGTTAGGTTCTGTAAGATCATTCTCATATTTTAATGTTTGTTTCTGTTTATTAGAATAAGCTATTGTCGTTCTCTCTCTACTACCAGATTCTTTGGACTGCACAAGGTGCCCAGACGACATGTGGCCTAACGCCATGAGAAACCTTTGCCTCCCAAAGAATGTTGAGTTCTTGTCTTACAAGGAGCCAATGGGTATTGTTCTATGTGCTGGATCAGTTCTTGGAGCTTGCTCCTCTCTCCTTGTTTTGGCAATGTTCTATAAACACAGGGCCACACCCGTTGTCCGGGCGAACAACATGGAACTGAGCTTTTTCCTTCTGCTATTCCTGGCCACCTGTTTCCTCATTGGGCTTTTGTTCATTGGAGAGCCCTCTGATTGGCTGTGCCGTATTCGGTACCCAGCTTTCGGCATCAGCTTTGCTCTATGCATCTCCTGCCTCCTGGCTAAGACAGTAGTGGTCCTAATGGCTTTCAGGGCCACACTGCCAGGAAGTGGTGTTATGAAGTGGTTCGGACCCAATCAGCAAAGAGCAAGTGTGCTTCTGTGCACGGTAATCCAGGTAAAAATAGCATTCAGTGGTAATCCAACAAAAAATAAATTATTCAATAAATGAAATAGCCTAGCTCAAACGTAAGAATGACACTGTCCCATCTTTCCACTATTCAGGGCTTGATCTGTCTTATCTGGCTTCTCACCTACCCACCTTTCACCAATAGCAACACAGGCTACCTCAGGAACACCATCATTATCGAGTGTGCTACCGGCTCGGAGGTCGGCTTCTGGTGTGTTCTGGGCTACATCGGCCTGTTAGCATGCCTGTGCTTCTTCATGGCGTTTTTGGCCCGTGAGTTACCTGACAATTTTAATGAAGCTAAATTCATTACGTTCAGCATGCTCATTTTCTTTGCAGTGTGGATCACTTTCATCCCCGTCTACGTGAGCACTGCCGGTAAATACACCGTGGCTGTGCACATTTTTGCGATTCTGGCTTCTGCATATGGTCTTCTGGTGTGTATTTTTGCTCCAAAGTGCTACATTATCATTTTCAAGCCAGCAAAAAACAGCAAGAAAAATATGATGCGTAAATGACACCATAAACATAAGGATGTGTATATTTTCCAATGAATAAATGGATAGATGATATGATGCCAATCCTTGATGTCTCATCTGTCTTTTGTCTGTCTTCCGTTCTGTAGACTTCATTTATTATTTATATTATATAAAAATGATACCATTTAAATACTTAATAAGTCATATAGTCATAATGCTGCCTAATTATGTAAACCTAATGTGAATTGTGCGACTTACAACTCACTTCCTTTTAGATGCATGTCGCCCTCTGCAGGTGTATGCTATGTACGGTTTCAGATTTTGCCGAATTTTTTATTTTACGGAACAGCTGCGGTACACATACGACAAAACTTTAAAAGATCCACAAATTCATGCTAATTTACTTGTTGATGATTTTATTGATTATGACATTGGATTGCACGGAATCAGAGTATCGAAAGCCTTTTTTTGGGCCATTTATTAGTATGGGCTGATGATTAAATAAACAGCTGCTGTATAATGCTAAGCATCAGTCACTATAGCAAATATTATTAGAGGAATATGTGAAGATATTTTTTTCTAGGAGGTCAGACATTCATTATGTCTCAAGTACCCTGTGAGACATAATGAATGAATTAGTATTTAAAGGTTAAATTTTTTTATTAATTATAAATATATTACAAAGTATGAAGAAGTTTTAATGCAGGACCCATACAAAGACTGGTTGGACGGAGAAATTGGCAAAGTATAATCTATTTTTCTATTTATTTTAAAATATACGCATACACATATTTATGTCCTCATTTACGCATCATATTTTTCTTGCTGTTTTTTTCTGGCTTTAAAATGATAATGTAGCACTTTGGAACAAAAATACAAAACAGAAGACCATAAGCAGAAGCCAGAATCGCAAAAATGTGCACTGCCACAGTGTATTTACCGGCGGTGCTAACGTAGACGGGAATGAAAGTGATCCACACCGCAAAGAAGATGAGCATGCTGAACGTAATGAATTTAGCTTCATTGAAATTGTCAGGTAACTCACGGGCCAAAAACGCCATGAAGAAGCACAGGCATGCTAACAGGCCGATGTAGCCGAGAACACACCAGAAGCCGACCTCCGAGCCGGTAGCACACTCGATAATGATGGTGTTCCTGAGGTAGCCTGTGTTGCTATTGGTGAAAGGTGGGTAGGTGAGCAGCCAGATAATACAGATCAAGCCCTGAATAGTGGAAAGATGGGACGGTGTCATTGTTACTGTTGAACTTGGCTATTTCATCTATTGATTCATTTACATTCCATTTTAATTTAAAGTTATTTTTACCTGGACCACCGTGCACAAAAGCACACTTGCTCTTTGCTGATTGGGTCCGAACCACTTCATGACACCACTTCCTGGCAGTGTGGCCCTGAAAGCCATTAGGACCACTAATGTCTTAGCCAGAAGGCAGGAGATGCATAGGGCAAAGCTGATTCCGAACGCTGGGTACCGAATTCGGCACAGCCAATCAGAGGGCTCACCGATGAACAAAAGCCCAATGAGGAAACAGGTGGCCAGGAATAACAGAAGGAAAAAGCTCAGTTCCATGTTGTTTGCCCGGACAACAGGTGTGGCCCTGTGTTTATAGAACATGGCCAGAACAAGGAGAGAGGTACACGCTCCAAGAACCGATCCAGCACATAGAACCACACCCATTGGCTCCTTGTAAGACAAGAACTCAACATTCTTTGGGAGGCAAAGGTTTCTCATGTCGTTAGGCCACATGTCTTCTGGGCACCGTGTGCAGTCCAAAGAATCTGGTGATAGAGAGAGATCGAGAATAACCCATTCTAATAAACAGAAAAAAACATGAAAGTGAGAGATGGATCTTACAGAACATAACCCACCGGTGTTGTTGCTGACCTCCCCTTCAGCACAGGTGACACAGTCAAAACAGCAGACAGGCTTCCCCTTCCTCCTGGCTACACGCTTCCCTGGTGGGCAGCTCTCACTGCACACAGACCGGACCGCCTGAGAGGCAAAACAAGGCCACTGAACTCGGGACTCTGACTTGGCTTGGCGCTCAATGAATTATGTTTGTTTGTTTGACTGTTGCTATGTATTTGTAGTTTTGTCACTACTTTTACTGTATTTGATTGATGATTAATTGTTTGTATGTTCTGATTTTAATTGGACCCCAGGAAGACTAGTCTGCCGCTTCTGCGACAACTAATGGGGATCCACAATAAACAATAAACAATAAACAATAAACTGAGAGAGGGACCTGGGCTGGGTTCACCTGGTTTATTTTTGTTTGGTGGCTGGCATGTGTACCACTTAAATTAAACCTAGCTTGTTAGAAAAAGGCCTCATTATGATGCAGGTACAGGCTAAACAATTGCTGCCGTGGTGGAGACAGTTTGGTGATTAAAAACAAGATACTTTATATTTAAGGAAAACAAATCTTTATTATTGACTTCATTTTTTCTTTTTTTAGACTTGCGAAATGATTGTTGAAGGTGGACAAATAAAGGATCCAATAGATGCAAAATCAACATCAGCAGATTGCCTAATCCATTCATTAAATGAACACAGAACAGTCTGAGAGGAAGAGGGAGCCTGGGGGGGATTTGACGAGAACACACCTGTTGCCCAACAGGCCACTGAATGGCAGATGCATTCACCACCAGGCTGAGCTCTGGAGACAGGGAGGCGTCGTAAAAGCCCACCTTCAGCAGCCGCAGAGAGCCATCCTGCTCCCTTCGCCAGTTTATGAGGTCATACGAAGCGATGGGGTCACCGTTAAGATCAAAGTCCACTTTTTCACCCAATATGGAGAACTTAGTATTCTTCATGTAGTGGAACAGCTAAAGGGAGGGATCAAAAATATTGATTTTATTATTAAACAATATTGATTAATTTATGTATTTGATTTATCAAATACAAAACAAAATCACTACAACTTTACAAATCATATCAATGAAAGTAGGTGTCAACACACCTGCCACGGCTCTAGACTTTGAGGTTTTCCACAGGTGCCGTTCACAAAAGGCCCGTGTCCCACCACACAGTCACTCATTCTCTGCAGTGCATGGGCCACCAAATACACAGCCTTGTACACGTTATACGACACCCTGAGCTGGCTCACATCTGAGAAGGCAGAGTACACGTCGTTTAAATCCTCCATGCCACTGCAAGGCTTTCGATCCAGATGGTTGACCATGTGAGAATGTGTGTTTACAGAGCCGTTCAGTCTGCAGTTGAATGTCTCTTCCCAGAGCTCTGTGAGGAAAGCTGAGTCTTGGATATTTGACGGTCGAAGTCTGGACAGATGCTGCTTCAACCCTGGAATTACCTCGGCTCTGCGAATACCGAAGCCCAAGGTGCCGCTCAAGAGGTTGCCAAACTCCTCCCAGAGTGACTTGGCTGTGGCCCAGGCCTCGCCCGCGATCCACTGGATGCCTGTGATGTTCCGCTGTCGAATGGCTCTCATGATGCTTTGGACTTCTGACTCACCGCAGAAGTTAAGGATGACCTTTGAAGATGACCCCTGTTAAAACAACAAATGAATATGTCTGGCCAAATTGGGTCAAAAGAATAGCATGAGAAGTATTCGACACAAACTTGAACTCCAGAAATTGTATTTAGTGTTGTTCAAATGTTTTGCTCAAATTGAATACCAATTAACAAAAATGCAGAACTTTTAATCAGTTGCCCTATCGATCCTACATCTACCTGAATGATATCCAGTAGCTTATCCAGAGGCTGCTGACTCAGAACCAGGGGATAGTGGTGAACATAGGCAGCACACACACCATACAGTGACGACTCCTGGAGAAAGAGCTGTATGGCAAAGCGTGCATAGTCAGACTCCTGGCCAATTACCCCCACCCAGGTCCAGCCGAAGTGGCTGACCAAGCGGGCCAGGGCTCTGACCTGGAAGGCATCGCTGGGCATGGTGCGCATGAACATGGGAAACTCTGTCTGCTCACTCAGGCAGCTGCAGGAGGCAAAGTAGCTCACCTAGTTGAGGGACAAACAGAGGATTACCTCTCCATCAAAAGTTTTCCTGTCTTATTAAGAATCATGAATCTCTTTGTAAGTCTTATATTTGGAAATGTACATTTTAAATCGAAGTCTGAGATATATCACCATAATATCGAATTTCGGGACGTAAATGTTTTGCACAATATATGCACGCAAAACTATTGTACAAATTAGTTTACATCACATGATATTAATATGATAAATATGAAAAGTTATGTGACAAATATGAGTAAAGGAACATAGTTTATAAAGTCTCACCAGGGGGATCTGAAAGGGGCCCAGACTTCTAAGCAGAGCCATCGACACACCAGAGGATGCATCTCCTATGATAACAGGAGACGGGGACCTGGTGACATTGGCACAACCTAACACTGGAGACCTGGAGCCTAAACTGATCAGATCTCCCTTGCCAGAAATCTCCCCGACTGCCTCCAGACTCCCATTCCCGGTGGCTGGGGGGCCTGGCTGGCCATTCACTAGAAGCAGGGAGGCCTTCAGAGACACGGGGACGTCGTCGCAGCTGTCTCTGATGTGGAACCCCAGCCTCAGCTCAGACAGCAAGTCACTGCGCTGGTTGATCTCCCTGATAGCAAAGGTCATGGTCTGCATCCAACGCAGGGCACGGGCACTGAAACTAAACATTCAGTTAATGTTAATTAGATGCAAACTTGACAAGTAAAACATATAAACATGCATTTGAAAACACTGATGTTAGATGCTCTGAATGTTTACTTACTATTTGTGGGAACCAGGTTCTGGTTTGGATGTGTACGTTGGAAGAGAAGACACACGGGTGTAGTGTAGAGGAAAGACGCCCCCTAACACCACATCTCCGTCTTGGTAAAAACTGTTCGTCTCTTCTTCTCCGATGAAAGCACAGTCTGTGAATAGGGCAGCTGAACTTACAATGAGGTCTTTCAAGAGGAAAATGACCGATAGAAAAAGTATCTTGGCAGCAATGGGAGCCATCACTACGGCTTGATATTCATAAATATTACTTTAGACTTGTATGAATTTAAAATATGTTTTATTCAAGAGACAACTTGGCTTCTACATGAGTACAATGTAAATGGCAATTATATTTAAAGAATTCATTTATATACTTCTGACTTGTGAATATAAAAAATTTAGAACCGCCCAGTTATGACAATGTGTTGTTGTTGTTTTTTATACAGAAAAATACTATTTTTTCTTCTTCTTCAATCAAAGCTTCATTAAATAACATCTTTCCAATTGATGGTCATCAAAAATGAATATACATGATATATGATTTGAAATGAAATATTAAAGAGCACCTACAGTGACATGGTGTAAATATATGTCTGTATCTTATTCTCAATAAACAAATAAAAATATGTATTAATATATGTTTAATTTGTGGCTGTCCACGGAAGAGGATTAGGGCCACCTGTGATTATTTCTGACATTTTTTTTAGTATTTCTGAATTTATTTTCAGAATTCTGACTGTAATCTCAGGTTTCAGAGTTTAAAGTCAGACAAATGGGGAAATGACATGTACAAAACAAGGTCAGTGAGTCACTTAGCCACATACAGGATTGAAACCGCATGCTGACCAACAGAAGACAGAAGAGGATGAGGATTAGGGACAAATGCATTATTTTTCCCCAGAATTTGAGGATTCTGACTTTAATCTCAGAGTTCTGACTTTTAACTCAGAACTAAAAAAAAGAATCACATTTGGCCCTTATCCTCTTTCGTAGATGTCAAAGAAACAATGGAATTCGGATAAAAAAATATATATATTGTTTCTTTTATTAGAAAATGTTTTGCCAAGTGATTATTTTTTTACTTCAATAAAGATTTGTTTTGTTTTCAAATGTTTTTGCTTGAACCTTTTCAAGATGGATTTTGTGTTGGACGAATGATATCATCCCTGATGATATAATCCACACGGCACAGAATAATAACATACCAATATTTTTTCATGATTCGTCAAGGTACTTTACCGATGTCAAGCTGGCCAAATTTTGAGTTCTGACTTGCTTCCTTGTTCATTGAGAACACACAATCATTATTTCAGATTTTTTGTTTGATTGTGAAACATTGTGATTCTTAGTTGAATCATTGGATATGTGGCTGTACATATTTTTGCAATTTTGTCTTCTCTTTTGTATTTTTGCTCCAAAGTGCTACATTATCATTTTAAAGCCAGCCAAAAACAGCAACAATATGATGAGTAATATAGTACATCAGCATAAGGATGTGTACATTTTCCAATAAATAAATAAATGATGATACTTTGCCAATCTTTGACGTCTGTCCGTCTTTTGTGTGTCTTGCATAAAAAAGTTCTGTAGACTTTATATAATATTTATATTAAATAAAAATGGTACCATTTAGATACTTCATAACTTACACAGTCATCATGCTGCCTAATTATGTACACCTAATGTGAATTGTCGTCTGCGAGTGACAACTCACTTACTTTGGAGATGCATGTCGCCATTTGCAGGTATATGCTATGCACGCATCCAGATTTTGCTGAACTTTTTATTTTACAGAGCAGCTGCAGTACACAATTGGCAAAAAAAACGTAACGAGATCCACACATTTTTATTAATTCAGCTTTTGTTTGTTTATTGATTATGATTTAGGAATGCATGGATTTTGGGCCATTAATAGTATGGGCTGATGATTAAATAAACAGCGACTGTATAATTGTAAGCATCACAGCACTATAGCAAATTATCGGAGATGAATATGTGAAAAAAAGAATCTATGCGCTCACACAATCATTATGTCTCACATACCCTGAGAGAATGAGTTAATTTGTATTCAAAGGTTGCATTTTTAATTAAATATAAAGATAATATAAAGTATGCAAACGTTTTTAATGCAAGACCAATACAAAGACAGATTTGGTAAAAACATTGGCAAAGTATCATCTATTTATGTATTTATTATTAATATCCATATCCTTATGTTTACGTCCTCATTTACGCATCATATTTTTCTTACTGTTTTTTGCTGGCTGTAAAATGATAATGTAGCACTTTGGAGCAAAAATAAAAAACAGAAGACCATAAGCAGAAGCCAGAATCGCAAAAGTGTGCACAGCCACGGTGTGTTTACCGGCGGTGCTCACGTAGACGGGAATGAAAGTAATCCACACCGCAAAGAAAATGAGCATGCTGAATGTAATGAATTTAGCTTCATTGAAATTGTCAGGCAACTCACGGGCCAAAAACGCCATGAAGAAGCACAGGCATGCTAACAGGCCGATGTAGCCGAGAACACACCAGAAGCCGACCTCCGAGCCGGTAGCACACTCGATAATGATGGTGTTCCTGAGGTAGCCTGTGTTACTATTGGTGAAAGGCGGATAGGTGAGCAGCCAGACAAGACAGATCGAGCCCTGAATAGTGGAAAGATGGGATAGTGTCATTTCTTCTGTTGAAATAGTCTATTTCATTATTGATTCATTTACATTTGTTGTTTGATTACCACTGAACGCTACGATTACCTGGACCACCGTGCACAAAAGCACACTTGCTCTTTGCTGATTGGGTCCGAACCACTTCATAACACCACTTCCTGGCAGTGTGGCCCTGAAAGCCATTAGAACCACTAATGTCTTAGCCAGGAGGCAGGAGATGCATAGAGCAAAGCTGATGCCGAATGCTGGGTACCGCACACGGCACAGCCAATCAGAGGGCTCACCCATGAACAAAAGCCCAATGAGAAAACAAGTGGTCAGGAATAGCAGAAGGAAAAAGCTCAGTTCCATGTTATTTGCCCGGACAACGGGTGTGTCCTTGTGTTTGTAGAACAAAGCCAGAACAAGAAGAGAGGAACATGCGCCAAGGACCGATCCAGCGCATAGAACAATACCCATTGGCTCCTTGTAAGACAAGAACTCAACATTCTTTGGGAGGCAAAGGTTTCTCATGTCGTTAGGCCACATGTGGTCTGGGCACCGTGTGCAGTCCAAAGAATCTGGTATTAGAGAGAGAAGGGCAATAATTCATTCTAATAAACAGAAAAAAAGGTGAAAGTGAGAAATTTATCTCACAGAACATAACCCACCGGTTTTGTTGCTGACCTCCCCTTCAGCACAGGTGACACAGTCAAAACAGCAGACAGGCTTCCCCTTCCTCCTGGCTACACGCTTCCCTGATGGGCAGCTCTCACTGCACACAGACCGGACCGCCTGAGAGGCAAAACAAGGCCACTCAGAGAGGAACTGGGCTGGATACAACTTGTTTGGTGGCTGGCAAGTGTACTTTCACTTTAATTTTCATTAAACCCAGCTCGTTAGAAAAGGCATTATGATGAACAATCGCTGCAGTGCTGCCGACAGTTTGATGAAATAAACATGATAGATTATATTTAAGGAAAACAAATCTTTATTATTGTCTTTATTTTTGATTTTTGTAGACTCGTGAAATGATCGTTGAAGGTGGAATAATAAAATATCCATTAGATATAAAACCAACATCAGCAGATTGCCTAATCCATTTAATAAATGAACACAGAACAGTCTGAGAGGAAGAGGGGGCCTGGGGGCGATTTTACGAGAACACACCTGTTGCCCAACAGGCCACTGAATGGCAGATTTATTCACCATCAGGCTGAGCTCTGGAGACAGGGAGGCGTCGTAAAAGCCCACCTTCAGCAGCCGCAGAGAGCCATCCTGATCCCTTCGCCAGTTTATGAGGTCATACGAAGCGATGGGGTCACCGTTGCGATCAAAGTCCACTTTTTCACCCAATATGGAGAACTTAGTATTCTTCATGTAGTGGAAAAGCTAAAGGAAGGGATGACAAATATAGATTTTATGTTTTATTTACAACAGCTACGTATACAAATCATATCAATGGAAGTAGGTGTCAACACACCTGCCACGGCTCTAGACTTTGAGGGTTTCCACAGGTGCCGTTCACAAAGGGCCCCTGCCCCGCCTCACAGTCACTCATTCTCTGCAGTGCATGGGCCACCAAATACACAGCCTTGTACACGTTATACGACACCCTGAGCTGGCTCACATCTGAGAAGGCAGAGTACACGTCGTTTAAATCCTCCATGCCAGTGCAAGGCTTTCGATCCAGATGGTTGACCATGTGAGAATGTGTGTTCACAGAGCCGTTCAGTCTGCAGTTGAGTGTCTCCTCCCAGAGCTCTGTGAGGAAAGCTGAGTCTTGGATGTTGGACGGTCGAAGCCTGGACAGATGCTGTTTCAACCCCGGAATTACCTCGGCTCTGCGAATACCGAAGCCCAAGGTGCCGCTCAAGAGGTCGCCAAACTCCTTCCAGAGCGACTTGGCAGTGGCCCAGGCCTCACTCGCGATCCACTGGATGCCTGTTATGTTCCGCTGTCGAATGGCTCCCATGATGCTTTGCACTTCTGACTCACTGCAGAAGTTAAGGATGACCTTTGAAGATGACCCCTGTTAACACAATAAATATATGTCTGGCAAAATTGTAGTAAAAGAGTAGCATGAGAAGTATTTGACACAAACTTAAAGTCCAGAAAGGACATTTAATTTAGTGTTGTTCAAATGTTTTGCTTAAATTATAAACAAAATAACAAAAACGGAATAACTTTTTATTAGTTACCCTATTGACAAGGACGGATTAACAAGACCACGGGCCCTGGACAAAAACCAGCCATTGACCCCTACCAACACGCAAATACACGCACTAGCACACCAAATTTGGTCACATACAGTATTATAACTCATGCAATCAACAATCACACACATTATAATGCAGTGCGCAGCCAGGAGAGAGAGAGAAAGAGAGAGAGAGAGAGATTATCTAACCCCGCGGCTGCGGGCATGCATAGTTCCAGCCACTCGTCTTAACAGCAGAACATGGAATCTGTCAGGTAAATATCATGACTTTAAAAGCATCTAATTACTTCCTTTAACGATTTAACGAGTTAAAAAATGGACGGTATATGTTGTACCAGGGCAGTATCTTTAGTGTACTTTTCTTTCTTTCGTTTACGCTATGCAGACCCGCTAAGCACACGTTTCTCCATTTTCACTGTGAATTTGACCATTGACCAACACCACCAATTTGACGACATTTGACGTCACGCCAAGTAATTTATTTTTTAAATGTGATGTATTCATTTTGCAAATCAAAAAACTTCAAATCCTTTCATGACCAAAGTCTTGGCCATTTGAATAAAAAAAATAATATATATATATATCAACGGCCCCCACCATTGGCCAGGGCCCTGGACATGTGCCAACTTTGCCCATGCGGTAATCCATCATTGCCTATCGATCCAATATCTACCTGAATGATATCCAGTAGCTTATCCAGAGGCTGCTGACTCAGAACCACGGGATAGTGGTGAACATAGGCAGCACACACGCCGTACAGTGACGACTCCTGAAGAAAGAGCTGTACGGCAAAGCGTGCATAGTCAGACTCCTCGCCAATGACCCCCACCCAGGTCCAGCCGAAGTGGCTGACCAAGCGGGCCAGGGCTCTGACCTGGAAGGCATCGCTGGGCATGGTGCGCATGAACATGGGAAACTCTGTCTGCTCGCTCAGACAGCTGCAGGAGGCAAAGTAGCTAACCTAGTGGAGGGACAAACAGAGGATTACTTCTCCATCAAAAGTTTTTCTGTTTTATTTTAAATCATGAATGTCTTTTTATGTCTTATTTTCTGAAATGTACATTTTAAATTGAATCTGAGATATTTTACCATATTTAACTAATAATTGTTTTGCACAATATGCATACAAAACGATTGTACAAATTAATTGAGAAGTATGATGAATAGTAGAATATTAATATGATAAATAGAACGAGTTATGTGACAAATATGAGTAAAGGAACATAGTTCATAAAGTCTCACCAGGGGGATCTGAAAGGGGCCCAGACTTCTAAGAAGAGCCATCGACACACCAGAGGATGCATCTCCTATGATTACAGGAGACGGGGACCTGGTGACATCGGCACAACCTAACACTGGAGACCTGGAGCCTAAACTGATCAGATCACCCTTGCCATAATGCTCCCCGACTGGCTCCAGACTCACATTCCCGATTGCTGCGTGGCCCGGCTGTCCATTCACTAGAAGCAGGGAGGCCTTCAGAGACACAGGGACTTCGTCACAGCTGTCTCTGATGTGGAACCCCAGCCTCAGCTTAGGCAGCAAGTCACTGCGCTGATTGATCTCCCTGATAGCAAAGGTCATGGTCTGCATCCAACGCAGGGCACGGGCACTGAAACTAAACATTTAGTTAATGTAAATTAGATGCACACTCGACAAGTAAAACATATTATGCATGCATAGGAAAACACTGATGTTGGATGCTCGAAATGTTGACCTACTACTTGTGGGAACCAGGTTCTGGTTTGGATGCGAACGTTGGAAGTGAAGACACACGGGTGTTGTGCAGAGGAAAGACGCCCCCTACCACCACATCTCCGTCTTCGTAAAAACTGTTTGAATCTTTTTCTCCCATGTAAGCACAGTCTTTGAAGATGGCAGCTGAACTTACATTGAGGTAATTGAAAAGGAACATTACTGATAGAAAAAGAATCTTGGCAGCAATTGGAGCCATCACTGCTACTTGATATTTATAAATATTAATATAGTCTTGTATATATTTAATCATGCGTTTTACTCAAGAGACCTCTTGGCATCTACCTGAGCACAATTAAATGGCAATTATATTTTAAGTATTCATTTATATACTTCTGGCATGTGAATATAAACAGTAGAGAACCGCCCAGTTATGACAATGTGGGTTGTTTTGTTTTTTTATACTGAAAAATACCCTTCTCTTCTTCAATCAAAGCTTAATTAAATAACATCTTTCCAACTGATAGACTTCAAAAAATAAAACAAAAATATATATTTTTTTGTATTATCACGCATTCATAAATATTTCCTAATTATGATCATTCTGTGTTTTCTTACATGAAATATAATTGCAAATACATTATTAAAGAGCAGCTACAGTGACATTGTGTACATTTTTGTTTTGAGTTTTAAGTCAGAAGACTGGGAATATTACTTGTAAGGAACCAATGTCAGTGAGTCACTTTACGACATACAGGACTGGAATCACATGCTGACCAAAAGAAGATAGAAGAGGAAGAGGATTAGGGCCACATGCAATTACATTTTCCGAATTCTGACTTTAATTTCAGAATTCTGACTTTAAACTCAAAACTCAAGAAAAGGAATCACATGTCACACTCATCCTTTTTCATAGGTGTCAAAGAAACAATGCGATTCTAATGAAAAATACTATATCTATTGTTTATTTTATTAAAAAATGTTTTGCCAAGTAATTATTTTTGCTTCAATAAATCTAAGTTTTGTTTTCAAATGTTGTTGCTTGAACATTCTTTAGAGGGAATTTGTGTTGGATGAATGACATCATCCCTGATGATTTGATCCAGACGGCACAGACTAATAACATACCATTTTTGTTTTATTATTTGTCAAGGTACTTTACCTCAGTCAAGTTGGCCAAATATGCGAGCTGTGACTTCCTCTCTTGTTCGTTGAAAAGACACAATCAATTATTTCAGATTGGTTGTTTGAGAGTGAAACATTCAGATTCTTATTTGAATCATTGAATATTAAATAACATATTGATGTACAGTAGTTTAATATGCATCTATTGATGCACTTAGACACATCAGTGATAGGTTGTTTCGGGTATTTCAACATCATACACCCTCACCCAGGCGACCCAGCCGCGATTGATCAAGTCCCAGACTTCGTCTCTTGGTAGCATGTACCATCGGCTTGCCCCTCTTGATCCACAGCCATCGTAAGGCCTTATCTGCCTCAGTGGTTGTTTTGAATGCCTTTCTCTGGCGTGCACCTTTGATTCCAAGCAGGCTGGATGCTTTGCAGAGAGATCGCGCTGCATAGCCTCCACAGCCCACCTCTATTGGAACACAGATGGCACACCAACCCCGTCTGCGGCACTCCTCCACTAAGTTGGGGGACCTGGCAAGCTTCCTCTGATTGGCTTCGTCCATGCGCTCCAAGGGAACAGTCAACTCCAGTAGGACCACCTGTTTGATTGAATCTGAGAACAGAACTATGTCAGGTCTCTGGGAATCTGCTACCATAGGTCAGCCTTCGCGGTTCCAAGGAGTTCGACTGGCCCCATCGGCTTGGGCTTAGGCTTCTCCCCTCCTCGGATGAAAGCAATCGCCTGCTTTGCTGGTCGGAGAGGCTTGTTTTGAGTGATGCTGGTGAAGATGGCTTCTGCTATCGCCTTTAGCACCTGGTTGTGGCGCCAAGTGTAACGTCCTCCCACGGCATCTGCTGAGAATATGCTCTAGTGTTCTTCTTCTGAGGCACAAAGGACATGATGGTGTGTGAACCTTGCCTCAGCAGAAGAGGTTGGATGGGCTGGGTTAGACGTCATAGACGGAAGCAATCAGGAACTTGTCCATGGGCCTTGCTGTCGCATCCCCTCCATCTGGCTAGCACGCAGTTCCTCCACACCAGCTCTCACCTCCTCTTGGACCAATTGGTGTCTGTCTTTGCTCAGGGCTTTTTCGTAGCGCGTAGTTGGAACTACCAAGCCCTGCTCATCCAGATGTAACTTGGCCGACCAGCACGCTGTCACGCAAGCATGACGACTGCTTCCTGCACCCTCAACTTCCTCCCTGTCCTGACTACAATGCCAACCTGGGAGACTTTCGGGTCACTGGATTCCCTGTACTGCAGCACCTCTCTTGCACGGGTAACCATAAACTTCTTATTAAGGTTGCTAATGGGGTGCTTCAATTTGTTTTTCTGTACCTACAGAGCAATGCTACTCAGGCTTCGTTTTAGGCCCAGCCATCTACAGAGGTAACAGCTGATCCTCCTGTCAAAGCCCTTCACTGATATAATTGGGAACGCATACACAAGCAGGCGCCACAGAATCCTGGGGAGAACAAAGTGCTGGTAAATCTAGACCTTGAATTTACCAGGGAGTCCCGACTTGCCAACTGCTGTCAGCCACGCCTCCAGCTCCCGATTTGTGGCCTTGATGGATGCAGTGTCCTTCAGAATGCAATCAAAAGTCTTTCCAAGGCTCTGATGGGTTTATCGTGACCTATTGAATCTGGGTGGCATCCAAAGAGAAGCGGAATTTGTCAGCCACTTTCCCTCACTTGAGCACCAGGGAACTAGATTTTACAGGCTTAAAACACATCCAAGCCCAAGTGATGATCTTCTCCATACCCTGAAGGACCCATCAGCTGCCCGGTGCTGAAATCGTAGTTACTTTCAGGTCGTCCATAAAGGCTCTGATTGGGGGCTGGCGGACTCCAGACTTGTTTAGGGGACCTCTGCACTCGACCTCGGCTGACTTGACCAGCATGTTCATGGCCAAGGCAGAGGATCACTGAAATAGTACATCCAGTGATGATCCCGTTCTCAAGCCGATGACACTTGGATGTGACTGTCCCAGAGGTGACTCTCAGATCTGTGATTGTACCTGGTTAATGTGGCTGATCCAGTGCTGTTTCCTCCAGCTTATGGGGAATGGATCCATAAGCATTGGTGAGGTCGAGGCAAAGCACTGCTAGGTCTCATTTCCCTTCTCTTGCCTCTCTGATCAACTGCGTGACCACACCTGTATGTTTGAGGCATCCTGGAACCTTGGGGATTCCCCCTTCTGTACTGAGGTGTCTGTCACACCTGGTCACCGGCCTGGTGACTTCCCTGATTCCTGATTGTTTCCACCTGTGTCTCCCCTCCTCATGTGTATATAGGCTTTGTCTTCCCTTGTCCTTGTTGCCAGAGTATTTCGTTCGTCACCGTCCATGTACCTCCAGCTCCTGACCCAGCCTTGTCCTAGCCACAACCTGAACCAAGATTCTGACCTGAGTTCTAGTTTTTCGTTTTTGCCACGTAAGCGTGATTATTGTTTCTAGTGTTTTGTTAGGTTTTTGATCGCTCATTTTTGACGAGAGGACAGGGAGTCCTAATAAAGTTTGTATTGTCCGTTCGCCTATCTGCATCTGAGTCCTCCTTCAAGAGCCTGCCTGACAGTGTCGTTCTTCAGGAGATACTCTGTCAACCGACGAGATAGGATGGCGAAGAATATCTTCCCCTCAACGCTGAGCAGGGAGATTGTTCTGAACTGCTCGATGTTCTTAGCATTCTCCGCCTTGGGAGTCTTTTCAGAAGGACACCTTCTGCATATCTCCATGTTGGGCTACCTTTCACTGTCACTTCAGGGGCTCTGTGATAATTTATTTGAAATCATATATCATGTAATAAAACATGGGATAATCATAGTAAGGGAATATAATTCAAAGAGTGATTATACAAAATAAATAAGAATGTTTTTAATTTGAAAACATTTTTGATGACCAGCAATTGGGAAGATGTAATTAAATACAAGCTTTGATTGAAGAAGAATAATGAATACAGAGGGCCTTTTTCTGCCCAACCCACATTGTCATAACAATGTGGGTTGGGCGGTTCTCTCATGTTTATATTCAAAAGTCAGCGGTATATAAATGAATACTTGGAATATGATTGCCATTAACATCCTGCTCATGTGGAAGCAAAGGAAACTTTTGAATAATCTATATGTTTAAATATATACTAGCCTATCAAAATCTTTTTGAATATTTAGTAGCAGTTATGGCTTGCATTGCTGCAAAGATTAGTCTTCTATCAGCAATGTTCCTTTTCAATGACCTCAATGTAAGTTCAGCTGCCCTGTTCACAGACTGTGCTTACATCGGAGAAGTAGAGTCAAACAGTTTTTACCAAGACGGAGATGTGGTGGTAGGGGGTGTCTTTCCTCTACACTACACCCGTGTGTCTTCTCTTCCACCTTACACATCCAAACCAGAACCTGGCTCATACAAGTTGTAAGCCAACGTTTCGAGCATCTAACATTTCTGTTTTCCTATGCATGCATGATTTGTTTTACCTGTCGAGTGTGCATCTAATTAACGATAACAAAATGTTTAGTTTCAGTGCCCGCGCCCTGCGTTGGATGCAGACCATGACCTTTGCTATCAGGGAGATCAACCAGCGCAATGACCTGCTGCCTGCGCTGAGGCTGGGTTTCCACATCAAAGACAGCTGTAACGAGGTCCCCGTGTCTCTGAAGGCCTCCCTGCTTCTGGTGAATGGACAGCCGGGCCCCCCAGCCACCGGGAATGGGAGTATATCAGTCAGGGAGCTTTCTGGAAAGGGGGATCTGATCAGTTTAGACTCCAGGTCTCCAGTGTTGGGTTGTGCCGATGTCACCAGGTCCCCGTCTCCTGTTATCATAGGAGATGCATCCTCTGGTGTGTCGATGGCTCTACTGAGAAGTCTGGGCCCCTTTCAGATCCCCCTGGTGAGACTTTATGGAATTATGTTCCTTTATTCAACATAATTTTCAGATAACTTAACTGTATTAATCATATTAATATCTTACTATTTCAATGTATTTGTACACTAGCTTTGTATATTTTTTGCAAAGAGTAAAACACGTAAAACAGTTAACAGACAAACTTTTGATGGAGAAGTAATCCTCTGTTTGTCCCTCCAATAGGTGAGCTACTTTGCCTCCTGCAGCTGTCTGAGCAAGCAGACAGAGTTCCCAATGTTCATGCGCACCATGCCCAGCGATGCTTTCCAGGTCAGAGCCCTGGCCCGCTTGGTCAGCCACTTCGGCTGGACCTGGGTGGGGGTAATTGGCGAGGAGTCTGACTATGCATACTTTGCCGTACAGCTCTTTCTCCAGGAGTCGTCACTGTATGGCGTGTGTGCTGCCTATGTTCACCATTTTCCTGTAGTTCTGAGTCAGAAGCCTCTGGATAAGCTACTGGATGTCATTCAGGTACATTTAGGATTGATAAGATAACAGAATTAAGGTTTAATACGTTTACTTTTGTGATGGAATCAAAGACTGTACAACCTGAGTTATTAAGACTCCCAAAACAAACAAGTTATGCATTATGGCTGTTTGTTAATCAATTTGAGCAAAACATTTGAAAAAGACTATATAAAATGTGCTTTCTGAAGTCCAAGTTTTTGTCAAATACTTCTCGTACTTCTCTTTGGCCTGACTCTTTTTATATATTATTTATTATTGTTTTAACAGGGGTCATCTTCAAAGGTCATAATCAACTTCTGCATTGAGACAGAAGTGCAAAGCATCATGAGAGCCATTCGACAGCGGAACATAACAGGCATCCAGTGGATCGCGGGCGAGGCCTGGGCCACAGCCAATTCACTCTGGGAGGAGTTTGGCGACCTCTTGAGCGGCACCTTGGGCTTCGGTATTCGCAGAGCCGAGGTAATTCCAGGGTTGAAGCAGCATCTGTCCAGCCTTCGACGGTCCAACATCCAAGACTCGGCATTCCTCACAGAGTTCTGGGAAGAGTCACTTAACTGCAGACTGAACGGATCTGTGAACACACATTATCATTACATTGACAATCATCTTGATCGAAAGCCTTGCAGTGGCATGGAGGATTTAAACGACGTGTACTCTGCCTTCTCAGATGTGAGCCAGCTCAGGGTGTCGTATAACGTGTACAAGGCTGTGTATTTGGTGGCCCATGCACTGCAGAGAATGAGTGACTGTGTGGTGGGGCAGGGGCCTTTTGTGAACGGCACCTGTGGAAATCCTCAAGGTCTAGAGCCGTGGCAGGTGTGTTGATACCTACTTTCATTGATATGACTTCTTTATGGAGCTGTTGCAATTTTATGTTATGCTTTATTCATCAAATACATGCATTATTCATTTTTTTTAAATGTTAGAATAAATAAAATCTATATATGTCATCCCTCCCTTTAGCTGTTCCACTACATGAAGATTACTAAGTTCTCCATATTGGGTGAAAAAGTGGACTTCGATCATAACGGTGACCCCATCGCTTTGTATGACCTCATAAACTGGCGAAGGGAGCAGGATGGCTCGCTGCGGCTGCTGAAGGTGGGCTTTTACGACGCCTCCCTGTCTCCAGAGCTCAGCCTGGTGGTGAATGATTCTGCCATTCAGTGGCCTGTTGGGCAACAGGTGTGTTCTTGTCAAATCCCCCCCAGGCTCCCTCTTCCTCTCAGACTGTTCTGTGTTCATTTAATAAATGTATTAGGCAATCTGTCGATTTTGATTTTAAACTTATGGAAGTTTTATTTGTCTACCTTCAAAGATCAATTCAAGAGTCTACAAAAATCCAAAATGAAGTCAATAATAAAGATTTGTTTTCTTTATATATAATGTTTGTATCATGTTTTTTTTAATCAAACTGGCTGCATCAACACAACAACTTTCTTAAACCTTGATAGCATCATATACATGCTAATTTAAGTGGTACATTTACAGCCACCAAACGAAATTAAACTAGGGTTATCCAGCCAGGTCCCTTTCTGAGTGGCCTTGTTTTCCCTCTCAGGCGATCCGGTCTGTGTGCAGTGAGAGCTGCCCACCAGGGAAGCGTGTTGCCAGGAGGAAGGGGAAGCCTGTCTGCTGTTTTGACTGTGTCACCTGTGCTGAAGGGGAGGTCAGCAACAACACCGGTGGGTTACGTTCTGTAAGATCATTTTCATATTTTCAAGTTTTTTTCTGTTTATTAGAATGAGTTATTGTCGTTCTCTCTCTATTACCAGATTCTTTAGACTGCACAAAGTGCCCAGACGACATGTGGCCTAACGACATGAGAAACCTTTGCCTCCCAAAGAATGTTGAGTTCTTGTCTTACAATGAGCCAATGGGTATGGTTCTATGTGCTGGATCGGTCCTTGGAGCATGTTTCTCTCTCCTTGTTCTGGCTTTGTTCTTTAAACACAAGGCCACACCCGTTGTACGGGCTAACAACATGGAACTGAGCTTCTTCCTTCTGCTATTCCTGGCAACCTGTTTTCTCATTGGGCTTTTGTTCATTGGTGAGCCCTCTGATTGGCTGTGTCGTACCCGGTACCCAGCATTCGGCATCAGCTTTGCTCTATGCATCTCCTGCCTCCTTGCTAAGACATCAGTGGTCCTAATGGCTTTCAGGGCCACACTGCCAGGAAGTGGTGTTATGAAGTGGTTCGGACCCAATCAGCAAAGAGCAAGTGTGCTTTTGTGCACGGTGGTCCAGGTAATAATAGCGTTCAGTGGTAATCAAACAACAAAAGTAAATGAATCCATAGATGAAATAATCAAGTTCAATAGAAGAAATGACACTGTCCCTTCTTTCCACTATTCAGGGCTCGATCTGCCTTATCTGGCTGCGCACAAACCCACCTTTCACCAATAGTAACACAGGCTACCTCAGAAACACCATCATCATTGAGTGTGCTACCGGCTCAGAAGTCGGCTTCTGGTGTGTTCTGGGCTACATCGGCCTCCTAGCATGCCTGTGCTTCTTCATGGCGTTTTTGGCCCGTGAATTGCCTGACAATTTCAATGAAGCTAAATTCATTACATTCAGCATGCTCATTTTCTTTGCGGTGTGGATCACTTTCATTCCCGTCTACATGAGCACCGCCGGTAAATACACTGTGGCTGTGCACATTTTTGCGATTCTGGCTTCTGCTTATGGTCTTCTCTTTTGTATTTTTGCTCCAAAGTGCTACATTATAATTTTAAATCCAGAAAAAAACAGTAAGAAAAATATGATGCATAAATGAGGACATAAACATAAGGATACATATATTTATAATAAATACATTTATAGATGATACTTTGTCATGTTTTTGTCAAATCTGTCTTTTTATGTGTCCTGCATTTAAAAAATTCTTCATACTTTAAATTATCTTTATATTTAATAAAGAAATGCAACCTTTAAATCATCACGTTTGGGTATGCAAGATTTTTTTTTTTCACATATTCCTCTAAGATAATTTGCCAATGTGCCGTGATGCTTACAATTATATAGTTGCTGTTTATTTAATCATCAGCCCATAATAATAAATGACCCATAATCCATGCATTCCTATATCATAATCAATGACACAATCAAAAAGTGGATCAATATAAATTTGTGGATCTCGTTACGTTTTTTTTGTCAAATTTGCACTGCAGCTGCTCCTCAAAATACATAGCATACACCTGCAAATGGCGACATGCATGTCAAAGCAAGTGAGTTGTCGCTCGCAGACAACAATTCACATTAGGTGTACATAATTAGGCAGTATTATGACTGTGTAAGTTATTAACTTTCAAAATTGTACCATTTTTATTTAAGATAAATTGTATATAAAGTCTGCAGAACTTTTTTCATGCAAGACATACAAAAGACAGACAGACATGAAAGTTTGGCTAAGTATCATCTATTTATTTATTGGAAAATATACACATCCTTATGTTTATGTGCTAAATTACGCATCATATTTTTGTTGCTGGCTTTAAAATGATAATGTAGCACTTTGGAGCAAAAATACAAACAGGAGCAGAAGCAAGAATTTCATAAAAATGCACAGCCACATGTTCGGTCATTCAACTAAGCAACACAATGTTTCACTCTCAAACAAAAAATCTGAAATAATGGATAATGTGTTTTCAACGAACAAGCAAGCAGGTCAGAGCTCACAATTGTGGCCAACTTGACAGCGGTAAAGTACCTTGACAAATCATGAAAAAATTATGCTATGTTACTAATCTGTGCCGTCTTGATCATATTAACAGGAATGATATCATTCATCCGACACAAATTCCGTCTTTAAAAGGTTTGAGCAAACAAGAATATTTAAAAACAAAACAAATCTTAATTGAAGCCAAAAAAGAATTACTTTGTCAAACATTTTCTTATAAAATGAATAATTTTTATTAGTTTTTGTCAGAATGGCTTTCTTTTTTCGACAACTATGAAAGAGGATTCTGGCCACATGTGATCATTTGGAGTTCTGAGTTAAAAGTCAGAACTCTGAGATTAAACTCATAAATCCTAAAATTCTGGAAAAAATAATGTGTGTGTCCCTAATCCTCTTCCTATTCTATCTTCTGTTGGTCAACACGTGGTTCCAGTCCTCCATGTGGAAAAGTGACTCAATGGCCTTGGTTCATTTCAGGTAATCTTCCCATTCTTCTGACTATAAATTGTGAATTCTGAGATTAAAGTCAGAATTCTGAGATTAAAGTCAGAGCTCGAAAAAATTATAACACATGGCCCCAATCCTCTTCCGTGGACACCAACTTGAATGAAACATATATTTATAAAAAATAAATAATAGTTTATTCAAAAATAGATATAAACATATATTTACACCATGTCATGGTAGGTCCTATTTTATAATCATTTTTAAATCATAGATCATATATATTAATTTTTGATGACAATCAATTGGAAAGATTTTATTTAATGAAGCTTTGATTGAAGAAGAAAAAAAAGGTACATCTCGGTATAAAAAAACAAAACAACCCACATTGTCATAACTGGGCGGTTCTATAATGTTTATATTCACAAGTCAGAAGTATATAAATGAACACTTGAAATATAATTGCCATTTAAATTGTGCTCATTTAGAAGCCAAGTTGTTTCTTAAATAAAACATATGTTTAAATATATACAAGACTATAATAATATTTATAAATATCAAGCAGCAGTGATGGCTCCCATTGCTGCCAAAATTCTTCTTCTATCAGTCATGTTCCTCTTGAACGACCTTATTGTAAGTTCAGCTGCCCTCTTCACAGAGTGTGCTTCCATCGGAGAAGAAGAATCAAACAGTTTTTACGAAGACGGAGATGTGGTGTTAGGGGGCATCTTTCCTCTACACTACACCCGTGTGTCTTCTCTTCCAACGTACACATCCAAACCAGAACCTGGTTCACACAAGTAGTAAGTCAACATTTTGAGAATCTAACGTCAATGTTTTCCTGGGCATTTATGATATGTTTTACCTGTTAAGTGGGCATCTGATTAACGTTAACAAAATGTTTAGTTTCAGTGCACGGGCCCTGCGTTGGATGCAGACCATGACTTTTGCTATCAGGGAGATCAACCAGCGCAGTGACTTGCTGCCTACGTTGAGGCTGGGTTTTCACATCAGAGACAGCTGCAACGACGTCCCTGTGTCTCTAAAGGCCTCCCTGCTTCTGGTGAATGGACAGCCAGGCCCCCCAGCCATCAGGAATGTGAGTCTGGAGGCAGTCGGGGAGCATTCTGGCAAGGGTGATCTGATCAGTTTAGGCTTCAGGTCTCCAGTGTTAGGTTGTGCCGATGTCACCAGGTCCCCGTCTCCTGTTATCATAGGAGATGCATCCTCTGGTGTGTCGATGGCTTTGCTTAGAAGTTTGGGCCCCTTTCAGATCCCCCTGGTGAGACTTTATGACCTATATTTTTTAAATCATATATATATACGTATATATATATATATACATATATATATATATATATAAATAACTTTTTATTTGACCAGATATACCAAATATATATACGTATATTTAACTATGTCCATATTTATTTCGAAAAGTTGTGCAGGATTCATATTTTGTAGAAAACATGAAACAAAAAAAATATGAAATATGGTCAAATAATTATTTATAGGCTTGTACATTTCTGAAACTTTTTATGGAGAAGTAATCCACTGTTTGACCCTCCAGGTGAGCTACTTTGCCTCCTGCAGCTGTCTGAGCGAGCAGACAGAGTTTCCCATGTTCATGCGCACCATGCCTAGCGATGCCTTCCAGGTCAGAGCCCTGGCCCGCTTGGTCAGCCACTTCGGCTGGACCTGGGTGGGGGTCATTGGCCTGGAGTCTGACTATGCACGCTTCGCCATACAGCTTTTTCTCCAGGAGTCGTCCCTTTATGGCGTGTGTGCTGCCTATGTTCATCTCTACCCTGTGGTTCTGAATCAGCAGCCTCTGGATGAGCTTCTGGATATCATTCAGGTAGATGTAGGACCGATGTTTTAATATATTTGAATTCAGTGTAGAAACAAATACAAAATAAACCTTGATTAAAGATGAATGATACTGAATTTAAAATGGAAGTGTTAAAAACATTTGGGTTGATTCGGTTACTCAATGGAGCAAGTCAGGTATTTTTTTTAAGTAATTTATTTTGTCATCTAGTCTAGCAAGTAATTTGAGGAACTCTAAATAAAAAGTTGTTTTCTGGACTTCAAGTTTGTATTGAATTCTTCTTTAGGCTACTCTTTTAATGGTAGTCTTTGGTCGGACTATCTCACAATTACTGACTTTGTATTCAATGTATTAACAGGGGTCATCTTCAAAGGTCATAATTAACTTCAACAGTGAGTCAGAAGTGCAAAGCATCATGAGAGCCATTCGACAGAGGAATATCACAGGCATCCAGTGGATCGCGAGTGAGGCCTGGGCCACAGCCAAGTCGCTCTGGGAGGAGTTTGGCGACCTCTTGAGCGGCACCTTGGGCTTCGGTATTCGCAGAGCCGAGGTAATTCCGGGGTTGAAGCAGCATCTGTCCAGGCTTCGACCGTCCAACATCCAAGACTCGTCTTTCCTCACAGAGCTCTGGGAGGAGACACTCAACTGCAGACTGAACGGCTCTGTTAACACACATTCTCACATGGTCAATCATCTGGATCGAAAGCCTTGCAGTGGTATGGAGGATTTAAACGACGTGTACTCTGCCTTCTCAGATGTGAGCCAGCTTAGGGTGTCGTATAACGTGTACAAGGCTGTGTATTTGGTGGCCCATGCACTGCAGAAAATGAGTGACTGTGAGGCGGGGCAGGGGCCCTTTGTGAACGGCACCTGTGGAAACCCTCAAAGTCTAGAGCCGTGGCAGGTGTGTTCATACCTACTTTCATTGATATGATTTGTATATGGAACTGTTGCAATTTTATGTTATACTTTATTCATCAAATAAATGCATTATTCATTATTTGTAAATGTTAGAATAAATAAAATCTATATTTGTCATCCCTCCCTTTAGCTGTTCCACTACATGAAGAATACCAAGTTCTCCATATTGGGTGAAAAAGTGGACTTTGATCGTAACGGTGACCCCATCGCTTCGTATGACCTCATGAACTGGAGACGGGAGCAGGATGGCTCTCTGCGGCTGCTGAAGGTGGGCTTTTACGACGCCTCCCTGTCTCCAGAGCTCAGCCTGGTGGTGAATGATTCTGCCATTCAGTGGCCTGTTGGGCAACAGGTGTGTTCTCGTCAAATCCCGCCCAGGCTTCCTCTTCCTCTCAGACTGTTCTGTGTTCATTTAATAAATGCATTAGGCAATCTGCTGATTTTTCTTTTAAAGCTTTTGGATCTTTTATTTGTCCACCTTCAAAGATCATTTCAAGAGTCTACAAAAATCAAAAATGAAGTCAATAATAAAGATCTGCTTTCTTTATATATAATGTATCATGTTTTTTTTTTCAACAAACTGGCTGCATCATCACAGCAATTCTCTTTAACCTTAATAGCCTCATATATATGGTTAAGTCGGTGGTCATTTAAGTGGCATAACAGCCACCAGAAAAAAATAAACCAGGGTTATCCAGTCCAGGCCCCTCTCTGAGCGGCCTTGTTTTGCCTCTCAGGCGGTCCGGTCTGTGTGCAGTGAGAGCTGCCCACCAGGGAAGCGTGTAGCCAGGAGGAAGGGGAAGCCTGTCTGCTGTTTTGACTGTGTCACCTGCGCTGAAGGGGAGGTCAGCAACAACACCGGTGGGTTACGTTCTGTAAGATCCATCTCTCACTTTCATTTTTTTCCTTATGTTTATTAGCATGAGTTATTGTCATTTTCTCTCTACTACCAGATTCTTTGGACTGCACACGGTGCCCAGAAGACATGTGGCCTAACGACATGAGAAACCTTTGCCTCCCAAAGAATGTTGAGTTCTTGTCTTACAAGGAGCCAATGGGTATTGTTCTATGTACTGGATCAGTTCTTGGAACGAGTTCCTCTCTCCTTGTTCTGGCAATGTTCTATAAACACAGGGCCACACCTGTTGTCCGGGCAAACAACATGGAACTGAGCTTCTTCCTTCTGCTATTCCTGGCCACCTGTTTCCTCATTGGGCTTTTGTTCATCGGTGAGCCCTCTGATTGGCTGTGCCGTATCCGGTACCCAGCGTTCGGCATCAGCTTTGCTCTATGCATCTCCTGCCTCCTAGCTAAGACAGTAGTGGTCCTAATGGCTTTCAGGGCCACACTGCCAGGAAGTGGTGTTATGAAGTGGTTCGGACCCAATCAGCAAAGAGCAAGTGTTCTTCTTTGCACGCTGGTCCAGGTAAAATTAGCATTCAGTGGTAATCCCACAATGAATGAATCAATCAATAAATGAAATAGCTTAGTTCAACAGTTACAATGACACTTTCCCATCTTTCCACTATTCAGGGCTTGATCTGTATTATCTGGCTGCTCACCTACCCACCTTTCACCAATAGTAACACAGGCTACCTCAGGAACACCATCATCATTGAGTGTGCTACCGGCTCGGAGGTCGGCTTCTGGTGTGTTCTCGGCTACATCGGCCTGTTAGCATGCCTGTGCTTCTTCATGGCGTTTTTGGCCCGTGAGTTGCCTGACAATTTCAATGAAGCTAAATTCATTACGTTCAGCATGCTAATTTTCTTTGCGGTGTGGATCACTTTCATTCCCGTCTACGTTAGCACCGCCGGTAAATACACCGTCGCTGTGCATATTTTTGCAATTCTGGCTTCTGCTTATGGTCTACTGTTTTGTATTTTTGCTCCAAAGTGCTACATTATCATTTTCAAGCCAGAAAAAAACAGCAAGAAAAATATGATGCGTAAATGATGACATAAACATAAAGAATGTGTATATTTTCCAATAAATAAATAAATAGATGATACACTGACAATCTTTGATGTTTTATCCGTCTTTTGTATGTCTTGCATAAAAAAGTTCAGCAGATTTTCATCAATATGTATATGATGTAAAAAATTTACCATTTAGATACTTACTAACTTACACAGTCATAATGCTGCATAATTATGTTGACCTAATGTGAATTGTGTGAGTTAAGACTCACTTCCTTTTACATGCATGTCGCCCTCTGCAGGTGTATGCTATGCACTCATCCAGATTTTGAATAACTTTTTCTTTTACTGATCAGCTGCGGTACACATTGGAAAAAACTTGACAAGATCCACAAATTTATAATAATTTACTTGTTGATTGTTTTATTGATTATCATATAGGAATGCATGGAACCAGAGTATCTTAAGTATTTTTTTGGGGGCATTTATTACTAGTATGGGTGATGATTAAAGGAGACATATTATGGTGTTTTTCCAAGTAAACATCAGTATATGAGTTTCAGAGAGCAAAAAAAATCTCAACTACCGCTATTGCTCCTGTTTCAGTCCCTTCAGAATGCACCGCTTGTGGACTCCCGGAGCACTATATCTATATAATGTAATATAATATAATAATAATAATAATAATAATAATAATATAATATGTAGGTATCTATATAATATAATATCTAATATCACGACCAAAAGCTATGTGCTCCTCGGATGATATTATGAATCCTAAAGACTGCGTCAGACGTCTGTGGTACTTCCACAACAAGTAATGACTCGTAGTGAGGGTTATCTCGGCCATGGTTAAGAAGAATTGAGCGAATGGAACTTTGGCTTTGACTCTCTGCAGTCCAGATTGAACCACGACATAGAGGAGAAAGGGATTGTACTCCTCAAGCTGAGCTGCCATACTGCCGCTGAAGCTCCGCCTGAGCTGGCTCACATCTGAGAAGGCAGAGTACACGTTGTTTAAATCCTCCATGCCACTGCAAGGCTTTCGATCCAGATGGTTGACCATGTGAGAATGTGTGTTCACAGAGCCGTTCAGTCTGCAGTTGAGTGTCTCCTGCCAGAGCTCGGTGAGGAAAGCCGGGTTTTGGATGTTGGATGGTCGAAGCCTGGACAGATACTGCTTCAACCCCGGAATTACCTGGGCTCTGTGAATACCGAAGCCCAAGGTGCCGCTCAAGAGGTCGCCAAACTCCTCCTAGAGTGACTTGGCTGTGGCCCAGGCATCACCCGCGATCCAATGGATGCCTGTGTTGTTCCGCTGCCAAATGGCTGTCATGATGATTTGCACTATACTGACTCAGTGCAGAAGTTAAGGATGACCTTTGAAGATGACCCCTATTAACACAATAAATATGCAAGTCCGGCCGAATTGTAGCAAAATAGTAGCTTGAGAAGTATTTGCCACAAACTTGAACTCCAGGAAGGAGATTTTATTTAGTGTTGTTGAAATGTCTTGCTTAAATTTAATACAAAATAGCAAAAATGCATAACTTTCAATCAGTTGCGCTATCGATCACATCTACCTGAATGATATCTAGCTTATCCAGACGCTGCTGACTCAGAACCACAGGATCATAGTGAACAGCAGCACACACACACACACACACACACACACACACACACACACACACACACACACACACACACACACACACACACACACACACACACACACACACAGTGGCCCCCGTCAACAATTGCTCCTTCCACCCCTCCCCCCCCCCCCCCCCCCCCCTCCGCTTGTAGGAAGTCTTGCCTAGGGCGTAACTGGACGTCGAACCGCCACTGCACACACACACACACACACACACATACGCTATACATTAATGTAACCCTGTCAATATTTGGGCTTCTAAGGCATTAATTGGAGAGCTATTGAAGTCATATACTTGGTTAAAAACTCTGTATTGATATAACTATTTAGTTTGAAGTGTATGAAAAAAGTTATGTTGGTTTTCGATTGAAGTTCAATATAAGTTACTATTATTTTGAAGTGTGAACTCTTAGTTGTTGGCGGGAGGAGTTGGTCGCGTGAGAGTGCCGTGAGTTGCGCACGTAGGGCGATGAGACGGAGCCAGAACAAGCCACTGCGCTATTCCTTTAGTCAGATAACCGAACCCAGATACAAACAGATGAACCGTCAGAGCGACGCAGTTCTCTTGTGAAAATACCTTCGGTGAGTTTAACTGTGGTCTGACTCATAAACGTGTGAAGCTAAACATATGCTAACGGCTAATGCTCTAGTGAATAATAAGTCGTCAAACTAAACTGTGTCGTCTCATTAATTATCCAACTTGCTCCAGTAGTCAAACCTAGTAATCTGGCCCAGAATATTGTTGCATAAAGAATTCTTAATCTGCTAATCCAATAAAGTGTTACATTAAGGACTCCTGGAGAAAGAGCTGTATGGCAAAGCGTGCATAGTCAGACTCCTCGCCAATGACCCCCACCCAGTTCCAGCCGAATGGATAACCAAGCGGGCCAGGGCTCTGACCTGGAAGGCATCGCTGGGCATGGTGCGCATGAACATGGGAAACTCTGTCTGCTCACTCAGACAGCTGCAGGAGGCAAAGTAGCTCACCTAGTGGAGGGACAAACAGAGGATTACTTCTCCATAAAAAGTTTCCCTGTTGTATTTCAAATGATGAATGACTTGTAAGTCATATTTAACGAATTTCAACGTGTAATTGTTTTGCACATAACATGCATCCAAAACTATTTTACAAATTAGTTGACATAGAATGACATTAATATGATAAATACGACAAGTTATGTGACCAATATGAGTAAAGGAGTCGGGGAGCTGGTGACAGCGGCACAACCTAACACTGGAGACCTGGAGCCTCAACCGATGAGATCTCCCTTGCCGGAATGCTCCCCGACGGCCTCCAGACTCCCATTCCCGTTGGCAGGGGGGGCCCGGCTGTCCATCCACCAGAAGCAGGGAGGCCTTCAGAGACATGGGGACCTCGTCGCAGCTGCCTCTGATGTGGAACCCCAGCTTCAGCGCAGGCAGCAAGTCATTGCGCTGGTTGATCTCCCTAATATCAAAGGTCATGTTCTGCATCCAACACAGGTCACGGGCACTGAAACTAATCATTCTGTGAATGGTAATTAGCACACTCGACAAGTACAACATTTTTACCAGGAAAACACTGACGTTAGATGCTCGAAATGTTGATTTGCTACTTGTGGGAACCAAGTTCTGGTTTGGATGCGTACTTTGGAAGAGAAGACACAAGGGTGTTGTGTATAGGAACGACGCCCCCTAGCACCACATCACCGTCTTCGTAAAAACAGTTTGATTCTTCTTCGACTATGAAGGCGCAGTCTGTGAAGAGGGCAGCTTCAAGAGGAACATGACTGATAGAAGACAAATCTTGACAGCAATGGGAGCCATCACTGCTGCTTGATATATTACTATAGTCTTGTTTATATTTAAACATGTGTTCCTTCGATAGACTTGGCTTTTACATGAACACAATTAAAATGCAATTATATTTAACATATTCATTTATATATTTCTGACTTGTGAATATAAACAATAGAGAACCGCCCAGTTATGCCAATGTGGGTGGTTTTGTTTTTTTATGCAGAAAAATACCATTTTTTATTCTTCTTTAATCAGAGCTTCACTAAATAACATCTTTCCAATTGATGTTCATCAAAAATGAATGAAAGTAAAAATATACCGATTTTTTTTGTATAATCACACTTTCATAAATATTTCCTAATTATGATTATTCTGGGTTTTCTTACGTGAAATATGATTAGAAAATATATCATTAAAGATCACCTACAATTTATGTAATTTATCTTTCTATTTGTTTTAATTTTAATTCTGTTTGAACAAATAAAAAGATAAATATATGTTTGATGTGTCGGTGTCCATGGAAGAGGATTAGGGCCACATGTCTTTATGTCAGAATTCTAACTTTAATCTCACAATTCTGCGAATAAAATCAGAATTCTGAGTTTAAAGTCACAAGAATGGGAAAATTACCTGTAAGGAACCAAGGTCAGACGGTCACTTTGCGACATACAGGACTGGAACCACGTGCTGACCAACAAAAGACAGAGGATTCGGGCCACCAGCAGAATTCTGACTTGAATCACAGAATTCCGAATATCAACTGAAAACGAACAAAAAAAATCAGATGTGACCCGAAACCTCTTTCATAGGTGTCAAGAATTCTGATGAAAAATAATACATATTTGTGTATTTTATAGAAATTCGTTTTTGCCAAGTAACAATTTTCTGGCTCTAATAAGGATTTGTTGTTTTCAAAGGTTGTTGCTTGAACTTTCCTAAGAGGGAATTTGTCTTGGATAATGATATCATCCCTGATGATATGATCCAGACAGCACGGATTAATAACTTTGTTTTATGATTGGTCAAGGTACTTTACCGCGGTCAAATTGGCCAAAATGGTGACCTGTGACATGCTTGTCAACTCCAGTAGGACCACCTGTTTGATAGAATCTGAGAACAGAACTATTTGGATTCCATGATTTGCTCTGGGAATCTGAGTTGCTTCCCCAGGTCGGCTTTCGCGGTTTCAAGGAGTCCCACTACCCCACTTGGCCGGGGCTAAGGCCTCTCTCCTGCTCGGACGAAAGCAATCGCCTGCCTTGCTGGTCGGAGAGTTTTGTTCGGAGTAATGCACGTGATGATGGCTTCTGATATCGCCATTAGCACCTGGTCGTGGCGCCAAGTGTAACGTCCTTCTCCCATGGCTATTGGGCATCAGCTAAGAATATGCTCTAGCGTTCATCTTCTGAGGCACAAAGGACATCATGGTATGTCAACCTTAACCCAGCAGAAAAGGTTGGATAGGCTTGGTAAGATGTCATAGACGGAAACAGGAACTTGATCCGGTAAGGCTCAGCTTGCCAAAGCTTGGACCAGGGGATCTTGCAGTCCACTGCTTGTTCCCATCTTGTCCATGGGCCTTGCTATCGCATTCCCACCATCTGGCTAGCACGCAGTTCCTCCACACCAGCTCTTACCTGCTCTTGGACAAATCAGCGGCAGTCTTTGCCCAGAGCTTTGTCGTTGTGCGTGGTTCAAACGCTACCAAGGCCTGCTCATCCAGATTCAACTGGGCCGACCAGCACGCTGTGACGCAAGCGTGACTCAGCCTGCTCGACTGCTTCCTGCGCCCTCAACTTCCTCACAGTCCTGACTACAATGCAAGCCTGGGAGACTGTCGGGTCACTGGATTCCCTGTACTGCAGCACCTCTCTTGCACGGGTAACCATAAACTTCATTCAGGCTGCTAATGGGGAGCTTCATTTTGTTGTTCTGCACGTACGGAGCGATGCTACTCAGGCTTCGTGGCAGGCCCAGACATTTACGGATGTAACAGATGATCCTCCTCTCAAAGCCCTTTACTGAGGTTATTGTGATCTTGTACACAAGCAGGGGCCACAGAATCATGGAGAGAACACCTACTGATACATCCAGGCCTTGAATTTACAAGGCAGACGCGACATGTCAACTGATGTCAGCCACTCCTCCAGCTCCCGATTTGTAGCCTTGATGGATGCAGCGTCCTTCAGGATGCAACCAAAGGTCTTTCCGAGGCTCAGATGGGTTTCTTGGTGACCTATTTAATCGGGTTGCCGTCCAGAGAGAATCAGAACTTGTCAGTCACTTTCCCTCTCTTGAGCACCAGGGGCCTCGATTTTACAGGCTTGAAACACATCAGAGCCCATGTGATGATCTTCTGCAAGCCCTGAAGGATCCATCGGCACCCCGGCACTGACGTCGTAGTTACTGTCAGGTCGTCCATGAAGGCTCTGATGGGGGGCTGGCGGACTCTGGACGATCCCAATCTCCAGCCGATGCCACGCGGATGTGACTGTCCCAGAGGTGACTCTGAGCTTAGAACTCTTGAAATAGTCCAAGATAAGGTCTACCTGGGACATGGTGCCGATCCAGTGCAGTTTCCCCCATTTTATGGGGAATGGATCCATAATCATTAGTGAGGTCGAGCCACAGCACTGCTAGGTCTCCTTTTCCTTTTCTTGACCACACCTGTATGTTCGAGTCATCCTGGAACCTTGGGGATTCCACCCTTCTGTACACAGGTGTCGTTCTTCTGGAGGAACTCTGTCAACCGATGGGATAGGATAATGAAGAATATCTTCCCCTCAATGCTGAGCAGCGAGATGGTTCTGAACTGCTCGATGTTCTTAGCATTCACCTCCTTGGGAATCTTTGCAGAAGGACACCTGCAAATCCTCATGGTTGGGCCACCTTTCACTGTCACTCAGGGAAATCTGTAATAATTCATTATAAATCATATATTATGGAATAAAAGATGGAGAAATCATAATAAGGGAATATAATTTAAAGAGTGATTAAAAAAATAAATAAAAAGTTTTACATTTTTATCACAGTTTTGATGACCCACAATTGGGAAGATGGAATTTAATACAACCTTTGATTGATGAAGAATAATAAATACAGAGGGGCTGTATAAAAAAATAAAAAAAAACACATTCTCATAACTGGGCGGTTCTCTAATGTTAATATTCACAAGTCAGAGGTATATAAATGAATACTTGGAATACGATTGCCATTTACATCCTGTCATGTGGAAGCCAAGTAGTCTTTTGAATAATCTATGTGTTTAAATATATACTAGACTATAATAATCTTTATGAATATTTAGTAGCAGTTATGGCTCGCATTGCTGCCATGATTCTTCTTCTATCAGTAATATTCCTTTTCAATGACCTCAATGTAAGTTCAGCTGCCCTCTTCACTGACTGTGCTTACATCGGAGAAGAAGAGTCAAACAGTTTTTACCAAGGCGGAGATGTTGTGGTAGGGGGTGTCTTTCCTCTACACTACACCCGTGTGTCTTCTCTTCCACTGTACTCATCCAAACCAGAACCTGGCTCATACAAGTTGTAAGCCAACATTTCGAGCATCTAAAATTGTCTGTTTCCCTATGCATGCATGATTTGTTTTACCTGTCGAGTGTGCATCTAATTAACGTTAACAAAATGATTAGTTTCAGTGCACGCGCCATGCGTTGGATGCAGACCATGACCTTTGCTATCAGGGAGATCAACCAGCGCAGTGACTTGCTGCCTGAGCTGAGGCTGGGGTTCCACATCAGAGACAGCTGTAACGAGGTCCCCGTGTCTCTGAAGGCCTCCCTGCTTCTAGTGAATGGACAGCCGGGCCCCCCAGCCACCGGGAATGGGAGTCTGGAGGCAGTCGGGGAGCTTTCTGGCAAGGTGGATCTGATCAGTCTAGCCTCCAGGTCTCCAGTGTTAGGTTGTGCCGATGTCACCAGGTCCCCGTCTCCTGTAATCATAGGAGATGCATCCTCTGGTGTGTCGATGGCTGTGCTTAGAAGTCTGGGCCCCTTTCAGATCCCCCTGGTGAGACTTTATGGAACAAAGTTCCTTTTGTCGTATTTGTCAGATAACTCATCATATTTATCATATTAATTGCATACTATCCCAATATATTTGAACAATAGCTTTGTATATATTGTGCTAAACATTTACACGTTAAAATTAATTTAATATTTATAATGTACATTTCAGAAAATAAGACGAAAAATACATAATTGATTTGAAGTAAAACAGGCAAACTTAATCCTCTGTTTGTCCCTCAACTAGGTGAGCTACTTTGCCTCCTGCAGCTGTCTGAGTGAGCAGACAGAGTTTCCCATGTTCATGCGCACCATGCCCAGCGATGCCTTCCAGGTCAGAGCCCTGGCCCGCTTGGTCAGCCACTTCGGCTGGACCTGGGTGGGGGTCCTTGGCCAGGAGTCTGACTATGCACGCTTTGCCGTACAGCTCTTTCTCCAGGAGTCCTCATTGTATGGCGTGTGTGCTGCCTATGTTCACCACTTTCCCGTAGTTCTGAGTCAGAAGCCTCTGGATAAGCTCCTTGATATCATTCAGGTAAATATCATTCAGAGGATCGATAGGATAACAGTATAAAGGTTTCATACGTTTACATTTGTGATGGAATAAAAGACTGTACAACAAACAAGTTATTTACACTCCTCAAATAAACAAGTTATGCAATATTGCTGTTTTGTAATCATTCAATTTGAGGAAGACATTTGAATAACAGCAATTAAAATGTCCTTTCTGAAGTTCAAGTTTTTGTCAAATACTTCTCGTACTTCTCTTTTGATACTCTGTGGCCAGACTCTTTTTATATATAATTTATTATTGTTTTAACAGGGGTCATCTTCAAAGGTCATAATCAACTTCTGCAGTGAGACAGAAGTGCAAAGCATCATGAGAGCCATTCGACAGCGAAACATCACAGGCATTCAGTGGATCGCGGGCGAGGCCTGGGCCACAGTTAAGTCCCTCTGGGAGGAGTTTGGCGACCTCTTGAGCGGCACCTTGGGCTTCGGTATTCGCAGAGCCGAAGAAATTCCAGGGTTGAAGCAGCATCTGTCCAGGCTTCGACGGTCTAACCTCCAAGACTCGGCGTTCCTCACAGAGTTCTGGGAAGAGTCACTTAACTGCAGACTGAACGGCTCTGTGAACACACATTCTCACATGGTCAACCATCTGGATCGAAAGCCTTGCACTGGCATGGAGGATTTAAACGACGTGTACTCTGCCTTCTCAGATGTGAGCCAGCTCAGGGTGTCGTATAACGTGTACAAGGCTGTGTATTTGGTGGCCCATGCACTGCAGAGAATGAGTGACTGTGAGGCGGGGCAGGGGCCCTTTGTGAACGGCACCTGTGGAAAACCTCAAAGTCTAGAGCCGTGGCAGGTGTGGCGACACCTACTTTCATTGATATGATTTGTATGTGAAGTAGTTAAAATGTAATGTTATATTTTTTAAGAAATACATAGATTATTTATTATCAAAAAATATTTGAGTCAATGTAATAAATATTTTTGATCCCTAAATGTAGCTGTTCCACTACATGAAGAATACTAAGTTCTCCATATTGGGTGAAAAAGTGGACTTTGATCATAACGGTGACCCCATCGCTTCGTATGACCTCATGAACTGGCGAAGGGAGCAGGATGGCTCTCTGCAGCTGCTGAAGGTGGGCTTT
The DNA here is from genome assembly GCF_031168955.1 of Gadus macrocephalus. Classification (NCBI taxonomy): domain Eukaryota; kingdom Metazoa; phylum Chordata; class Actinopteri; order Gadiformes; family Gadidae; genus Gadus; species Gadus macrocephalus. The sequence continues at coordinate 9,752,941 of NC_082397.1, read as the reverse complement.
TACGATGCCTCCCTGTCTCCTGAGCTCAGCCTTGTGGTGAATGAATCTGCCATTCAGTGGCCTGTTGGACAACAGGTGTGTTCTCGTCAAATCCCCCCCAGGCCCCCTCTTCCTCCCAGAATGTTATGTGTTCATTTAATAAATGCATTCGGCAATCTGCTGCTGTTGGTTTTATATCTATTGGATATTGTATTATTCCACCTTCAACGATCATTTCACAAGTCTACAAAAATCAAAAATGAAGACAATAATAAAGATTGGTTTTCTTTAAAAATAATGTATCATGTTTATTTACACTGAACTTTCTGTAGCACTACAGCAATTGTTTAGCCTGTACCGGCATCATAAAGAGGTCCTTTCTAATGAGTTAGGTTTAAAGTAAATTCAAGTGGTACCCTTGCCAGCCACCAAACAAAAATAAACCAGTTGTATCCAGTCCAGGGCCCTCTCTGAGTGGCTTGTTTTGCCTCTCAGGCGGTCCGGTCTGTGTGCAGTGAGAGCTGCCCACCAGGGAAGCGTGTAGCCAGGAGGAAGGGGAAGCCTGTCTGCTGCTTTGACTGTGTCACCTGTGCTGAAGGGGCGGTCAGCAACAACACCGGTGGGTTATGTTCTTTGAGTCCCATCTATCACTTTCATTTTTTTTTCTGTTTATAAGAATGAGTTTTTTTCCTTCTCTCTCTTCTACCAGATTCTTTGGACTGCACACGGTGCCCAGAAGACATGTGGCCTAACGACATGAGAAACCTCTGCCACCAAAAGAATGTTGAGTTCTTGTCTTACCAGGAGCCGATGGGTATTGTTCTATGTGCTGGATCAGTTCTTGGAGCTTGTTTATCTCTCCTTGTTCTGGTTATGTTCTATAAACACAGGGCCACACCCGTTGTCCGGGCAAACAACATGGAACTGAGCTTCTTCCTTCTGCTATTCATGGCCACCTGTTTCCTTATTGGGCTTTTGTTCATTGGTGAACCCTCTGATTTGCTGTGCCGAATTCGGTACCCAGCATTCGGCATCAGCTTTGCTCTCTGCATCTCCTGCCTCCTGGCTAAGACAGTAGTGGTCCTAATGGCTTTCAGGGCCACATTGCCAGGAAGTGGTGTTATGAAGTGGTTCGGACCCAGTCAGCAAAGAGCAAGTGTGCTTGTGTGTACGGTGGTCCAGGTAAAATAGCGTTAAATTAAAATCAAATGTAAATTAATCGATAGATGAAATAGACTAGATCAACAGTATCAATTACACTGTCCCATCTTTCCACTATTCAGGGCTCGATCTGTCTTATCTGGCTGCTCACCTATCCGCCTTTCACCAATAGCAACACAGGCTACCTCAGGAACACCATCATCATTGAGTGTGCTACCGGCTCGGAGGTCGGCTTCTGGTGTGTTCTCGGCTACATCGGCCTGTTGGCATGCCTGTGCTTCTTCATGGCGTTTTTGGCCCGTGAGTTACCTGACAATTTTAATGAAGCTAAATTCATTACGTTCAGCATGCTCATTTTCTTTGCGGTGTGGATCACTTTCATTCCCGTCTACGTGAGCACTGCCGGTAAATACACCGTGGCTGTGCATATTTTTGCGATTCTGGCTTCTGCTTATGGTCTTCTGTTTTGTATTTTTGCTCCAAAGTGCTACATTATCATTTTCAAGCCAGCAAAAAACAGCAAGAAAAATATTATGCGGAAATGAAGACATTAACATAAGGATGCTTATATTTCAAAATAAATACATAAATAGATGATATTTTAATTTTTCATATCTGTCTTGTACGGGTTGTGCATTGAAAAATGTGCTGCATACACTATATCATATTCATATTTAATTAAAACTACACCCTTTAGATACTTATTAACTGTTTTTTTCAAATGTCCCTCAGCTCTAATTTGCTATGCCCCAATTAAGCTTACCATTATACATCAGCCCATACTAATAAATTATCAAAAAAACATGTTTCGATTCCTTCCTATACCATAAAAAACTGCTCATGGGAATAAAAAAAGGAGCCAACAGGGGAATTCATATATTGTATTTACTTACAATTCAGACTTTATTATTTACAGTTTTCCCTATGACATGTTTCTTTGTATTTTGCTCGGGTTTAATTAATATTATGTAACATTTAGGTGCAAAAATACTGATCAACAAGCCAAAGGCAGAAGACAAAATAGCAAAGATCTCTACAGCTACAGTGAACTTTCCTGGAGAGCTGATATAAGCAGGGATGAAGGTGATCCAGACGGCACAGAATATCAACATGCTGAAGGTGATGAACTTTGCCTCATTGAAGTTATCAGGCAGTTTCCTTGCCAGAAATGCAAGAACCAAACATATTGCAGCAAGGATTCCTATATAACCTAAAACAGCATAGTATGCAGTCTCAGAACCGGGGTTGCATTCTAGCACTATCTTTGTATTGCTATACCTGAACACCATATCTGGAAAAGGTGGGTTGAATCTCAGCCATAAAATGCATACAACGACCTGAACCAATGTGCATGAGCAAACGATTAGTCTTTGCTGGGCAGGGCCGAACTTCCCTGACACTATACTGCCAGGCAACGTGGCCTTGAAGGCCATCACTACCACAATGGTTTTCCCCAGAACACAGGACATGCAGAGGGCAAAGGTTACCCCGAAGGCCGTGTGTCGCAACATGCAGGTCCAAACAGTGGGCCTGCCGATGAAGGTGAGGGGGCAGAGGAAGCAAAGAAAGAGTGAGAACAACAAGAGGCAGCTGAGGTCAAAGTTACTGGCCTTTATGACAGGAGTCTCTCTGTGGTAGAGGAAGATGGACACAGTGGACAGAGACAGAACAGCCCCCATCAGGGACACCACTGTCAAGGCTATTCCCATTGGCTCGTGATAGGACAGGTACTCAATGGTTTTCAGAAGGCACTCGTCACGTCCCTCATTGGACCAGTATTCCCGTAGACAGGGTGTGCAGTCAGTTGCACCTGTAAGGCAAATACAGCTCTAATATGTGAGATGATTGTTGTAAATGCAACAATTCCACAGCAAAATTCATCTATATATATTGGGGATATCTGGCTCAACACATAATACCATGAAGCTGTTGAACTAATGGTAACTTTCATTGTCTGAGATCAGCATTAGGAACGATATTCATTACGACGAGCCTTCGCTCCATGAGTATACCTGTTGAATTAGCTATGGCCCCTTCTGCACATGGTATGCAGTCAAAACAGCAGATACTCTGTCCCTTAATTTGAGCCTTCCTGGAACCCGCTGGACACACATTTGAGCACACTGAATCTGGAACCTAAAAGGTGAGAAGAGAAAAAAAAAGAAAGCATATGGGTTCTTGTGAAGTTCATGGTGAACACGTTTGACATTTGATTCCTCATACAATCACAGCGTGACTGCATGGAAACTGGATCAATTTCACAATCACCATCTTTCCAGTTCTCCAGACAATTTGCTCTTCCTGGATTTTGAGTTCATATGCAATGTGAGAAGTGGAGGTAAAGTTTCCCACTGTCACGTGTTGAACCTTCCCTTCCCTCATCTGCCAGTTAATAATGTCGTACGACGCAGGGGGGTCCCCATTCTGGTCGAAAAACACAGTGTCTCCAAACATGTCGGTAAAATGAATACCCTGTAGACGTTCACTGACCTGGAAGCAAAAGGGTTGGACTAAAAATAAGCATGGGCTATCTTTTGTCTTATTTAAGTTACCCATAATGGCATTGATATTTAAATTGTTTTTAATTCGTCAAACGAATCACTCACCTCTTTGGGCAGAATTTGTGATACGTCTAAACATGGCTTGACTCGTTTCTTTCCGACTGGTTGGCAAAATAAAACATAGTGGAGGGCGTAAGCGACAGCGTACACAGCCTTGTAAACATTGTAGGACACTCTAAGCTGCGTGACATCGAAGAAGGCATTCTGCGACGCCCTTAATGATTCATTTCCATGGCATTTTTTACTTTTCTCTGTGGGATTCACAGAGAGTGCACCCACTGAGGGGGGACTACATCCCACCACCACCTCCCAGAAATCATTCACAAAGGCAGAACTTCGGCCTGTGTAAGGGCTAAGGTCCATTAGGAAAGGTCCCAACTTTGGAATGGACATCTTTCGGACCACGAATCCTATCGAGCCGCCAAAAGAGTGATACATTTCAGGTGTGGAGGGACGCGCCGCTGTAATCCAGGCCTCGCTCGCTATCCACTGAATGCCGGTGATGTTATGCCTAACAATCTCTTTCATCAGGGGGTAAAGGTCGCCCTCAGGAACAAAAGCCAGGATCACTTTTACAGTTGAGCGTTTGATCATTTTGACGACAGCAAGGATCTTATCGCTTTTGTATGTGCGCAGGACCGTTCCCACGAATGAAATACAAACCCCCATCTTTTCAACCTCTTCCCTAAAGGCCAGTATCCCGTTTCGCCCATAATCATTGTCTGACTGAATGGCCCCGATCCACTGCCAGCCGAAGCGTTTGACCAGCGCTGCCAAAGCTTTAGCTTGGAAGAAATCACTGGGGATTGTGCGGAAAAAGGTTGGATATTTAGCTCTGTTACTCAGGCAGGCACACGTTGAGAAGTAACTAACCTATAGGGGGAAAACAATAAGTGGATTAATATGAACCATACCTTCATCATCTGAGAAAAAGTATGGACCTGGACTAATAGCATACAACATTTTAACATACATACTTATAATAATTCATAACAAGCTTACTATTGGAACTTGAAATGGCCCGAAGGTCCCCGCCAATATTAAAGACTGCGATGATCCTGATTCTGCTATCAGGGCAGTCAGAGGCGGACGACATGCAGAAGTGGATTCATTCTCCTCTGTCCTACTCACTAGTGTCAACGCAGCACGTAGTGTATTGGTAGGTGAGGCACATGAGTTAAGGATGTTATAGCCTAGAGAAATGTTAGGCAGTATTGTTGGACTATTGTTGATTTCCTCGATTGCAAAGATCATCACTTGAGTCCACCGAAAAGCACGCAAATCAAATCTAAGGAGAAAAGTAAAAAGCAATTACACAAAATCAAGTAGTAAGTTCAGAGATTATACTTAATATACAGTATTGAGGTTAGGAGAGATAACATGAGAGGATTAAATTAAATATACATGCAAATAGCAATACTTACCCTGCACATTTTACATTCAGTGGTTTTCTCTCAAAAGTGGGCATGCTGCTGATTTGTTTATTCAAAATAGGAAAAATTCCCCCAATCATCACATCCCCCTTTTGAAATAAGGTACTCATGTCAAAACTGTCAATCAATTCACAAGCCAAGGCTGACTTCAACCAAAATATAAAACACAAGTTCAACATGGCCTTCGTTGATTTAAACATGCCTGTCTAGCATTTTGTGAGAGCGATCACTCTCTTATACCTTGATACAGGAGGAGATGTGCTTAATAAAGGATGCGCAATTACCCCATGGGAATATCACTATAAGATTAGCCCATGTCGGTTGACCAGAGAATTTCTGTTGCTGTGTTATAATCATATGCATCTGCTGATGGAATTATATGAACACACACATACAAACACAACTATCACAAACACACCAACACGCACTCACACACGCACGCACAAACACACACACACGCACGCACGCACGCACGCACGCACGCACGCACGCACGCACGCACGCACGCACGCACGCACGCACGCACGCACGCACACAGGATAGGGCTGTATTTTTGTATTCCTTGTGCTTTCTAGGTTATGGAACAGTGTTTGTACTAGCAATTTTCGACTTTGGAGCTAGAGAACATTATGGCTGATCTATGCTCCTTTCCTATTCCTTTGTTAAGGAAGAGGAAATATTAATATCATATTGTGTGTTTAAATCATTATATATATATACATATATATGCAAACAGAAATTGCAGTATGATATTTATCTTTCCTATCTATATAATATCCAGATAATATACATTATATGTCCAACAGATTCTGAGACTTTCCATCTGAAATTAAAATAAATTACAAATTTCTATAAGACATTTATTGTTGAATTACAGACGCAACAAGTGTGCACTACATTATAGTGTCCAGAATCATCTCGGTTTACATGTAGATAGAATAATAAAATGACAATGTTTCAGACATGTTGCAGGTATTTTATTGTGAAATTACATGGAAAACTTCTAGACCTCTACAAATACACTTACTAACATTTGAAGGTGACATCATTGATATCACCTGTTCGTCTATAAAATATACATTTAAAAAAGGACAACATTATATATCTATCATATATATGTTTAATATAACATTTGAAATGATAATCATGTTTATATTTCCTATACAAATGTGAATAAACCATTATATCATACAACGGGTGGCTTAAATCCAGAGATCTGATTGGTTCATAACTGTTGTATAATGAGCGTATACGTAACTGCTATGACGCCCAATCATTTTGTGAAAGTTTGCATATCACTCCGCGCCTGGAAGTAGAAATGGTTACAAAGAAATGGTTACAAAGTATAGTATCGGCCCTCCGCTGCGCGTCGGGCCGAACAACACCCCTTAACAGTGGTATAATGAGCACATACCACAGCCTGTCGTGATCTATTGCTTAAATATAACATTTGAAATGATAGTATACATCATCATGTTTATATTTCCTATACAAATGTGAATAAATCATTACATACCTTTGCTTTGCATCTTACTCTTGATATGCTTTTTTGAATTTTGTTCTGGCTTGAAAATAATAATATAGCATTTTGGTACAAATATGCATATTAACAAGCCAAAGGTGGAAGCCAGAATTGCAAATATCTCCACGGCTACAGTAAACTTCCCAGGAGAACTGACATAAGCAGGGATAAAGGCGATCCAAACAGCACAGAATATCACCATGCTGAAGGTGATGAACTTCGCCTCATTGAAACTATCAGGCAGCTTTCTGGCTAGAAAAGCCAGTATGAAACATAACAAAGCCAGGAGTCCTATATACCCTAACACAGCCCAGAAACCTATAGGGGATCCTAAGGCACATTCTAAAACAATTTTATCCTTAAAGGACCGAACATTTCTGTTAGGAAATGGAGGGTTAATTGTTAGCCAAAGAATACAAATAACAACCTGTATGAGAGTGAAAGCCAATACACTGAGTCTCTGCTGAGTTGGACCAAACCATTTCATAGCATTGCTGCTTGGTAGTGTAGCCCTGAAGGCCATCAACACCACTATCGTTTTCCCCAGAACACAAGAGATACAGAGGACAAAGGTGATCCCAAACGCTGTGTGGCGAAGCATACAGGACCATTCTGAGGGACGGCCAATGAAGGTCAGAGAACACAGGAAACACAGTTTTAAAGAGAGAAGCAGCAGGAAACTCAGTTCAGAGTTGTTAGCCCTGACAATAGGTGTTTCTTTATGAACTAAGAAAATTATGAATATTAAAATTGACAAAAATACACCAAAGCAAGTAAATGCTGTTAATATAGTCCCCATGATTTCTGGGAAGGAAAGGAATTCAGTTGGTTTTGGAATGCACTTGTCCTTTTTGTCATTTGGCCAAAATTCAGCAGTGCACAAAAAGCAATCTGATGAATCTGAAAGAGATTTAATATCATACCCAATATGTAAATAAAATAAATTAATGATCAATAGCACTCATTTCAGTCACATTTAGGCTCATCATGCAAGTGAGCTTTAGAAAATACTTATCCTACCTGTCTCATTACTTATGCCTCCCTCTGGGCATTCAAAGCAATCAAAGCAGCACACAGGCGCATGTTTATTAACGGCCTTGCGACTTCCGGCAGGGCATGCATCCCGGCAAACAGACTTTGGAGGCTAAAAGAGGCAATAGTAATACAACCTTGATAATATACATATCAAATCATTCACCTAGTAGACATTCTGAGGAATAAAGTCACTGAAACTGTATTTGTTTTGTTATATGTTACCTCAGTACTGTTAAGGGCCCATACAATGGTTGTGTTAGGTATAAACCTGAATCTGTGTTCTTCAGGCAAAGAGCTATCATATTGCCCAATGGTAATGACATTCACAGAGCCACCCTCCTTGTACTGCCAATTTAACAGGTCATACTGTGCCGCAGTGTCTCCGTTTTCATCAAAAGATACCTTGTAACCATTAAGTACAGTGAAATCCACCAGCTTCAGGTGTTCCAGTACCTGCACAGAGAATATTCAATGTTATTATGTTATGTGAAAACACTGAAATTGTAAAATATAATATATGCAAGTAATTTAAATTTCATTTCCAAAATAGGATCAAATAAGTCTGTACTTAAGTACACCATACTTATATATTTAACTAAACATACTGTACCTGTTTGGGCTGAACATCAGTGTTGTTTACACAATGTTTTCCTGTGGTGGGATTTAATCCATTTTCACATTGCAATAACGCATTAAGAGCATGTGCAATCGAGTACACAGCTGTGTACACATTTCTCACAGACCTTAATGCTGTGTTTGTGTAGGCACTGGAGATTGTTCTCAGATCCTCCCCCCCAGTACAGAGCTTTGTGGTATTTGATGGAGAGAAGCTGCAGTCGAAGAAACTTTCCCAAAACACTTTGATCATAACACTCTCTGGTTCATCACTTGGTTTCAAGCTCATTAGAAAATCTGCAAGACCTGGAATAATAGACTGAGGCAGAGCAAACCCCATTGCCCCATGTAAGACGTTCTTACTTCCAATGGAAGCCAAATCCACCTGTGAGATCCAAGCTTCACTACCAATCCATTGTTTACGAGGTAAATTGTTTGTGTCTACTTTTTTAAATAACGCTCTCATGTAGGTTAATGACATGTATAGCAGGACTACACTTGATGTGGAGGCTTTGAGTTTCTCTGTTACTTTTTGTTCGGTCTTGATATCATACAAATCAAAGCTGATAGCATATTCTACACAGATACCCTCTACCTTTCCTTGCTTAATGAACTCAGCTGCACCATCAGATGCATATACCTCAGCACTGTGAATTATTCCTACCCACTGCCAGCCAAAATGTTTCATGAGCTGTACCAAAGCCGAAATTTGAAATTGATCGCTGGGAACAGTCCTGAAAAATGTTGGATAGATACGTTTATCACTTAAACAGGCGCACGTTGAAAGGTGGCTGATCTGTAAAAAAGGAAAGTGAAAATAAGTGTTAATCATACTCATTACCACAATTTAAACAAAACAGAGAAATCATGACTCGAAATAGTCTAAATGTCTCACGAGAGGGATATCAAGAACTCCAACTAAAAGGTTTATATTTTTGCTAACACCAGAAGAGGAATGGCCAATCAGTGCCTGGACTCTTTTACTGCAGCTTTCCCCTGATGTTACAGCCTCTATGGCTGCTCTTATCGGGCCATCGCCCCCACAGCCGTTATAGATCCTGTAGCCCAAGGTCACTCCATTGAGAAGGGTTGGGTTTTTGTTAATCTCCTCCACAGTGAAGATGACAGCACGGGCAAACAGCAACTCCCTGGGATTCAGGCTTGACACAATGCAGAAAATATTCAATTAAAACGGATACCTACACAAATGGATACACACAGCAAAAAGAGAATGCTTTGAGAAAAGAAATAGCGTGACATTAAACTTATTTTTGGCATAAATGTCTTACCCAGTGCAAAATAGAGAGGGATATGCATGGTAGCCATGATTATTTGTTGCTTGAGTTGAATCTAGAGAGAATATTCCTCCTATAATAAGATCACCATCTTTGGAAAACTCCAAAAAGCCTGTTCGCCCTATCATTCTGCAAGCCTGTTCCTCTGACTTGCTCTTTACAAGTAGTGTAATTAGGATAATGCTGATCAAGCCCATCATGGCAGCCATCTCCTAAACTGTAGCAATCCTTACCTGTGCTAACCTTTATAGTATTTTTGTTCTTGTTGGGAAGATTCCTCAACCAATAGAGATATTTGTATTGCTGACTGCTCTTCAGACCAGGTACAATTTTAAATGTTCTAGTGTTACAGTGTGTATTGACCATTTTAAAAGTGTCAGACTTTTACAAATCACGCAGTAAATGCTTGTAAGCATTTACAGTAAATGCTTGTAAGCATTTACTACTCACAAACACTTCTGAACTAATCAGTTGATTCATCGATTTGATTAATTTTGCCCATTTATTACGAGAAAACATATTGCCTTGGTACTGACATTTTGAAACCTAAAGACTCAATGAGACTTAAAGCCGAAATTAAGCATTATAGGAAGCAAACCTGTTTTTAACAAAGAAAACTCAAAGCATTGCCAAATGAATGGGAGTTAAAAGTGTTGTTTTTGTGAAGTCATCATTACAAGTTATCAAGCCTTGAATGACCTTGTGACATCAAAGGAATGGTTTGGACCAGTGAACAGTACAACAGTAGAGGTGTAAAACTATTCATCAACGTGTAGAACAACTCCCATTCCTTAAATATAATGTACCATTTTTGTTTTAAACAAACTGACTACACCACTGCAGCAATATTTCAGCCTGTACTTGCATCGTAATGAGGCATTTTCTAATGAGCTAGGTTTAATGTAAATTCAAGTTGTGCACTGACAGTGTCAGTGCACAGCGTGTCGCTACATGCAGGTCCAAACAGTGGGCCTGCCGATGAAGGTGAGGGGGCAGAGGAAGCAAAGAAAGAGTGAGAACAACAAGAGGCAGCTGAGGTCAAAGTTACTGAACTTTATGACAGGAGTCTCTCTGTGATAGAGGAAGGTGGACACAGTGGACAGAGACAAAACAGCCCCCATCGGGGACACCACCGTCAAGGCTATTCCCATTGGCTCATGATAGGACAGGTCAAACTCAATGGTCAATGAGTGTCCCTCATTGGACCAGTATTCCCGTGGACAGGGTGTGCAGTCAGTTACACATGTAAGGCACATAAGGCTCTAATATGTGAGATGATTGTTATAAATGCAGAACAACTCCACAGCAATTGCACATCAATATATCAATATATTTGTGTTTATATCAATTTATATATGTATATATATCATATCATTAGATCAATTAATAACAATTTTGAACAATCAATTATTTTTCTTTTTGCTTTGTAGCCTAGACCACATGTGGGCTGGTCTAGACTCTTTATCAGATAAAATGTATCGTACACATTTTTTATCAATTGATATAATTATACGATACCATAATATCTATGAATATATATATATATATATTCTCCTGTGTGTGTGCATTCACAGGTGTGTATGGGTTTTTTGTGTGTGTGGTTGTTCACATAATTCCATCAGCAGTTGCATATTATTACAAAACAGTAATAGTCATTATCTGGTCGACCGACCTTTGCTAAAATGATAGTGTAATTTTGCAGAAAAATGTTATATCGTATATCAATGGGTGTTGGTGTATATATAAACAGACAAATATAGTAAATACACACACTCTAATCACAACTGATATTTATATTTTAAAATAAATCATTTATATATATTTTTTTTTATTTTTATCACTGTACAATTAAATTCATTTTAGGCGTTTGTGACTATTGTACAGAATAAATAAATAGTCATGGTGATATAATAACCATATATGTATAACCGATTCAGAGAGTGTTTTGAATAAATCCATCTTTCAGTCTGAAAATTATAAGAAATGAAGATCTTGGATCGTATAATACATTTGCATAAGATATTGTGGTTTATTGTTGATCTATACATGCAACAAGGGTGCACTACAATATATGGTTCAGAATCATCTTGGTTTAGAAATATAAAGGATAATAGAGGGACAACATTTCAGACTTTTTGATTGTGAAATTACATGGAAGACTTCTTGACCTCTATAAACACAGTAACTCATATCTGTAGGTGACATCATTGGTGTCAACTGTTCCTTGAATCTACATATTTTAAAAAGACAAGATCATCTGTCGTATGAATATTTAATGTATCATTTGAAATCATAGTATGTATATTCATGTTTATATTTCCTATACACATGTGAGTCAATCATTAGATACCTTTGCTTTGCATCTTACTCTTCATATGCTTTTTTGAATTTTGTTCTGGTTTGAAAATAATAATGTAGCATTTAGGTACAAATATGCACAATAACAAGCCAAAGCTGGACGCAAGAATTGCAAATATCTCCACAGCTACAGTGGCCTTTCCAGGAGAACTGACATAAGCAGGGATAAAGGCGATCCAAACAGCACAGAATATCACCATGCTGAAGGTGATGAATTTTGCCTCATTGAAACTATCAGGCAGCTTTCTGGCCAGAAAAGCCAGTATGAAACATAACATAGCTAGGAGTCCTATATAACCTAACACAGCCCAGAACCCTATAGGGGATCCTAAGGCGCATTCTAAAACAATTTTATCTTTAAAAGACTGAACATTTCTGTTTGGAAATGGAGGATTAATTGTTAACCAAAGAATACAAATTAAAACCTGTATTAGAGTGAAAGCCAATACACTGAATCTCTGCTGAGTTGGACCAAACCATTTCATAGCATTACTGCTTGGTAGTGTAGCATTAAAGGCCATCAACACCACTATCGTTTTCCCAAGAATACAAGAGATACAGAGGACAAAGGTGATCCCAAAAGCTGTGTGGCGAAGCATACAGGACCAGTCTGAGGGACGGCCAATGAAGGTCAGAGAACACAGGAAACACAGTTTTAAAGAGAGAAGCAGCAGGAAACTCAGCTCTGAGTTGTTAGCCCTGACAATAGGTGTTTCTCTATGAACCAAGAAAATTATGAATATTAAAATGGACAAAAATACGCCAAAGCAACAAAACACAGTTAATACAATCCCCATGATTTCTGTGAAGGAAAGGAATTCAGTTGGTTTTGGAATGCACTTGTCCTTTTTTTCATTTGGCCAAAATTCAACAGTACACAAAAAGCAGTCTGATGAATCTGAAAGAGAGTTAATACCAAACTTAATATGTTAAGTAGATCGATCAATGGTAATCAGCACTTACTTCTGTACCATTAAGAGTAGAGTATCCTACCTGTGTCATTGCTTATGCCACCCTCTGGGCATTCAAAGCAATCAAAGCAACACACAGGTGCTCGCTTGTTAATGGCCTTGCGACTTCCGGCAGGGCATGCATCCCGGCAAACAGACTTTGGAGGCTAAAAGAGACAATAGTTACACAACTATGAGTAAGTTGCACGAATGGAGTCATACCAATAGAGACATTCTGAGGAATGTAGTCACTGAAACGTTTTGTGTCCAGCTATATGTTACCTCAATGCTGTTAAGGGCCCATACAATTGTTGTGTTAGGTGTAAACCTGAATCTTTGTCCTTCAGGTAAAGAGTTATCATAATGCCCAATGTTAATGACATTCACAGAGTCATCCTCTTTATACTGCCAATTTAAGAGGTCATACTGTGCCACACTGTCTCCGTTTTCATCAAATGATACCTTGTAACCATTCAGTACGGTGAAATCCACCAGCTTCATGTGTTCCAGTATCTGCACAGAGAATAATCAAGGTTATTAGGATATTTGAAAAGAATGAAATTGTAAACTAATATTATATGCACTTAAATACAATTACATTTCTAAAATAGGATTAGATAAGACCAATACTGCACCTGTTTGGGCTGGATATCACTCTTGTTTACACAGTGTTTTCCTGTGGTGGGATTTAATCCATTTTCACATTGCAATAACGCATTAAGAGCATGTGCAATCGAGTACACAGCTGTGTACACATTTCTCACAGACCTTAATGCTGTGTTTGTGTAAGCACTGGAGATTGTTCTTAGATCCTCATCCCCAGTACAGAGCTTTGTGGTATTTGATGGAGAGAAGCTGCAGTCAAAGAAATTTTCCCAAAAAGCTTTGATCATGACACTCTCTGGTTCATCACTCAGTTTCAAGCTCAGAATAAACTCAAGAAGACCAGGAATAATAGACTGAGGTAGAGCAAAACCCAATGCCCCATGTAAGATGTTCTTACTTCCCAGGGAAGCCAAATCTACCTGTGAGATCCAAGCTTCACTACCAATCCATTGTTTACGAGGTAACTTATTCCCGTCTATCAATTTGAACAACTCTCTCATGTAGAATAATGACATGTATAGCAGGACAACGCTTGACGAGGAGGCTTTGAGTTTCTCTGTTACTTTATGTTCTATCTTGGTATCATACATATCAAAGCTAATGACATATTCTACACATATACCCTCTGCCTTTCCTTGCTTAATGAACTCAGCTGCACCATCAGATGCATACACCTCAACACTGTGAATTATTCCTACCCACTGCCAGCCAAAATGTTTCATAAGCTGTACCAAAGCAGAAATTTGAAATTTATCACTTGGTACAGTCCTAAAGAATGTTGGATATAAACGTCTGTCACTTAAACAGGCGCATGTTGAAAGGTGGCTGATCTGTAAACAAAGAAAAGTGAAAACAAGTGTTAATCATACACATTATGACAATAAGACAAAAACATACATCTTTTTAATTAAAAAAAAAATACTTTCTTACTAAAGGGATATCTAGCGGTCCAACTATAAGGTTTACATCTTTGCTAACACCAGAAGAGGAATGGCCAATCAGGGCCTTGACTCTTTTACTGCAGCTTTCCCCTGATGTTACAGCCTCTATGGCTGCTCTCATTGGGCTGTCGCCCTCACAGCCGTTATAGATCCTGTAGCCCAAGGTCACTCCATTGAGCAGGGTTGGGTTTTTGTTGATCTCCTCCACAGTGAAGATGGCAGCACGGGAAAACAGCAACTCCCTGGGATTCAGTCTTGAAATAATGTAATAAATATTCAAGTAAAACAATTTGGAAACATATACAAATGGATACACACGCTATAAATAATCATTCAGTCTATGACAGTCTATTTAGAAAATGTAGCACGAAATTGTAAACAAATTTGCATCCACTTCTTACCCAGTACAAAATACAGAAGGATATGCATGGTAGCCATAATTCTCTGTTACTTGAGTTGAATCTAGAGAGAATATTCCTCCTATAATAAGATCTCCATCTTTGGAAAACTCCAAATAGCCTGTTTGCCCTATCAGTTTGCATGACTGTTCCTCTGACTTGCCCTTTACCAGTAGTGTAATTAGGATAATGCTGATCCAGCCCATCACTGCAACCATGTCCTTGCCTGTAGCCATTCTTACCTGCACTAACCTTTATAGTATCTTTTTTGTTGTTGTGAAGAATACTCAACCAATAGAAATACTTTTATGCCTGACTGCTATTTAGACCAGGCAAAACTCAAATTTTCTTAAAGTGTCGATTTTTTTTTACAAATTGTCAAAAAATACATACATATATTGTGGTTTTGGTGCAAGTCATCATTAAAGTCATTGCGCTGAGAATGACCTTCTGACATCAAAGGAATGGTTTGGTTCTGTAAAAAATACAACAGTGTAGGTGTAAAACTATATATCAATGTGTAGAATTACACACATGAACACTCATTTCTTAATTATGATGTTCCATGTTTGTTTCAAACAAACTGGCAGGATTACTCAAGCAATTTTTAAGCCTATACCAGCACCAAAATGAGGCCTTTACAATGATCTAGGTTTAATGTCAATTCAGGTGGTGCACTTACAGCCACCAAACTAAATTTAACCAGGGTTATTCAGCCCAGGTCCGTCTCTAAATGGCTTCTCAGGCGGTCCGGTCTGTGGTTATTGAGGGCTGCCCACCAAAGAAACGTGTAAGCAGGAGGAAGGGGAAGCCTTGGACTCTGTGAGTTCCATCTCTCACTTTTTTTTTCTCTTTATTATATTGAATTATTGCCTTTCCCACAGAGGGCTCTCCAGCACCAAGTTGGTCACATACCACCACGAAAGTCAGGACATTGACTAGAAATTTGACAGAAAAGAATGGGAGGGGGTCTCTGTGGGTCACAGTGTCCGATCTTTGTCATGATCTTTGGCCCTCCCAAATCAAAACACACTCTTGTCAGCAACCTAGATCACCTTGAACCTTTTGTCAAGTCCCATGCTAGAAACCTTGGTGTCATCCTTGATTCAGAGCTTTGTCTTGACAAGCAAATTTGTGCTGCTGTCAAAAACTGTTTTTACCAGTTACGCGTAATTGCCAAAATCAAACCTTTCCTGTCTCCTAAAGACCTTGAAAAAATCATCCATGCCTTCATTACATCACGGCTGGACTATTGTAATTCCTTATACATAGGCCTACCCCAGTCCCTACTAAACCGCCTTCAGATGGCCCAAAATGCAGCTGCAAGACTGCTGACGGGCACTAAAAAACATGACCACATCACACCAGTTCTTGCCTCCTTGCATTGGCTTCCTGTTAATTTTAGAATTCAGTTCAAGGTTTTACTGATTGTTTTTAAAGCTCTTAATGGACAGTCCCCTAGTTACATTTCTGACCTTATCCATCCACACCAAGCCCCCAGGTCCCTCAGATCATCTGGCAATGCTCTCCTCCATGTGCCTCGGTCAAGGCTCAAGCGAAAAGGTGACAGAGCCTTTGCAGTTGCAGCGCCACGGCTGTGGAACCAATTGCCCCTGGACATTAAAAAAGCTCCGTCCATCTTTGTTTTTAAGTCTAGGCTCAAAACTCACCTTTTCACTCTATCCTTCCCAGCTTCCTAACCCTCCGGCTGTTGCTCCATCTGTAACTCTGTATATGTCTCTTGTTGTCATTGCCGTCTCTGTTCCTGTTGTCATTGTTTCTGTTGATCTGTCTGCCTACTGTTGCTCGTCTCATATTGTAATTATTTGTTTACTTATTTTTATTTTACTTTATATTATTTTATTTATATCACTATTATGTACAGCACTTTGGTCAGTGAAAGCTGTGTGAAATGTGCTTTATAAATAAATTTTACTTACTTACTTACTTACTTACTTACAGTGGCGGGCACAAAGCAACGCTACGAGTTCTGTCTGGCAGACGTCCAAGACACTTGTATAGTTGGCCTTGACCTGCACACTCAGTTGAAGGCTACAGTGACTGCCAGAGGCCACTCTCCGCCTTGGACCCAGAGTGATAGAACTCCAGCGTCGCAGCGGTGGAAAGGCTACCTGCACCAACTCCCATTTGACGCCAATGCTTCAGCTGTCTCTACCTGTGGCCCCCCCTCCTGCTGAGGTGACCATCCCTTCACTGAAACCAAATCAGAGCTCTGAAACCGTGACCCAACAGGCAGTGCAAGAGCTCCTTCAGCGGAGCAGTGAAGGCCTCTCATCCACTCAGAAACGGTAACCGGAGGAGCTGCTGAGCCAGTCAATGGACATCTTTGCAGCATGACAGCAGGTCTGCACACCAATCGCCTTGGTTCAACATCAGATTGACACTGGTGATATACACCCGGTCTGTATCTGCCCCGCCTTTGGCCAAACAGGCCGCTGATGGGCAGATGACCTGACCTGGAGATTGCAGAGGCGGGAGTCATCTAGCCCTCCAGTAGTCCTTGGGCTACACCGGTGGTTCTGGTCTGCAAGAAGGACAGTAGCTGGTGTTTCTGTGTGGACTATTGCTGGTTGAACACTGTAACCCAGAAGGACTTTCACCCACTTTCCCGTATTGATTACGCCCTGGATCACATCACCGTGTCCAGATGTTTCAGCTTGCTAGACCTCTGCAGTGGGTACTGGCAGCTAGCACTCAATGCATATGCTCAATCTAAGACATCCTTCTCCATCGGGTAAGGGCTGAAGGAAAGGGTCCTCTCCAGTGTCCCTGGAGTGACTGCATCGTTTAACTTAATGATCTCTTTGCCCATGCTGCAGACATTGAGGGGTCCCTGGCGGCCAGCCTACGTGAGGTGTTCGGAGCCAACACCAAGCTGGCCTCCACCCCAAGGAAAGTGCCCCCTGCTTCGATGAGAGATGGCGTTCCTGGGCCATATCATCCATGGTGAGAGGATGGCCACCGATCTGGCTAGGGGGGACACCGTGAGGGGTTAGCCAGTCCCACATAACATTGTAGAGCTGCAGAGCTTTTTGATCCTGGCATCTTATTATTGCCCCTTCATCAAGGCTTTGCCACCCTTTTTAGCCCCTCATATTGCCTGACCCACAAGGGGAAGGCCTTCTTGTGGGATGAGCAGTGCAACACCGCCTTGACCTGCTGCGGACGGCAAGGCCCCCGTTTTGGCGTACCCAGACCCAAGCCGACCATTCATGATGGATACTGACGCCAGTTATTTGGACCTCTGTGCTGTGTTGTCCCAAAAGTGGGAACAGGAAGAATAGGATGTGTCCTACTATAGTTGCTCTCTCAGCCGACCTGAGCTCAATTATTGTATAACCCGGTGGGAGTTGCTAGCTGTGGTACGAGCCCTTCGAGATTCCAGCCCTTACCTCTATGGCCAATTATTCCTGCTCGGGACTGATCATGCTTCCCGGACTTGGCTCTTCAGCTTAGGAGAGCCAGAGGGTCAGCTGGTCCGTTGGCTGGAGGCTCTCCAAGGAATTGACTTTGAGGATCGTCACCGGGTTGGCCGACTCCACAGGAAGGCTGACTCCCTGTCCTAGCGGCCATGTGATGAGGTTGAGGGCCGTCACTGCCAGTGTAACGAGAGATGAGAGGCGGGACACCTGTAGATGCGGCACTCGATGTCAATGGATCACCCAATGGCGACGGACAAAGCAATGCCATCTCTGCGGCTCCGAATGCTCCTTTGACTTGGTGTCAGCTGGCCAGCAACCAGAGCGGCTTACTGTTTCAGTGTTGGACAAGGAGAGCAAGGCCTGTTATTCACAGTCGGCTAACTTCTCCCTGATCGATGGTCTGCTGTACCGCAGTTAGTAAGCTCCAAGGGGAGGCCACCAAATCTTACAACTCCTGGTACCCCTAAACCGTCGCTCAATGGTCCTCCAGCTGGTTCACGGCATGGTGGTGGCGGGCCACTTTGGGATCTCTAAGACCCTGAGACAACTCCGTGGCCACTTTTACTGGCCGAGCTACCGTCAGAATGTTGAGCTGTTGGTCCACAAGTGTGACAGCTGCACCGCGTCTAAGCTGCACCACTCACATGCTCCCTTACAGCAGCACCAGGTCAGGGCCATTATAGAGTGTGTGGGAGTCGATATCCTGGGTCCTTTTCCTATCACTGACAATGGCCACTATGTTCTCTGGGCTATAGGTTATTTCACAAAATAGCCAGAGGCATATGTGGTGCCTGATCAACCCTCGGCCATCCCGGCGGAGAAACTAGTGCAAGAAATGTTCAGGGAATGTAACTTCGAGGCCCAGATATTCCACGAGGTCTGTCATCGGCTTGCAGTTCCTCCGGAACCAGAACTGGGCACTGGTCTATTTCTCACAGCTACGGCAGCGGCTCAGAGAGACACACGATTTGACGAGAGGGGCCATCACCAAGGCTGGATTTTGCCAAAAGCAGGCTTATGACTCATGCTCCGCGGGAGAGGATTTTGTCATGGGGGCCCAAGTGTTGGTATACTCTCCTGAAAGGAGGAAGCTCAATAAATTAATTAACATCTTAATTCTAAAGCCTGTGTCTTCCGTTCATCAAACGCCTCAGATTATTAAAGAAAAAGAAGTAAAAATAAATAAAAAACCCTGCATTACTTGGTCCCTCAACTCATTCACATTCGATAGCAAATAATAGCATTATAAAATGTATGAATAATATGTATGCAGTGCATGGGCTCTAAAGGTAGAAGTGCACTGCTCTAATTTATGTCTGACTTTTAGACTGTGGTTTATACCTCAAAAACTGTAGGAGTAGATAATTACACAATTATCTAATTATCTACTGCAACCACACTAATTAAAGGGATTGTACATGTTTTTGACAATAGATTAGAGCAAATGATTTATCATTGTGCTATAATAAACATATATGTATAACAGATTCCAAGACTCTTATGAATAAATCTTTGAATCTGAGAAATAAAAGAATGTCGATTTTGGATGCATGTAACCCATTTGAATAAGGCATTGTTGATTATTGTTGAACCATACGTGCAACGAGGGTGCACTACAATATAGTGAGCAGAATCATCTTGGTTCAGTAATATATAGGTTAATAGAGAGAAAACATTTCAGACTTTTTGATTGTGAAATTACATGGAAGACTTCTAGACCTCCACAAACAAACTAACTTTTATTAGAAGGTGACATCATTGGTGTCAACTGTTCCTTGAATCTATATATTTCAAAAACAAGATTATCCGTCTTATGAATGTTTAATGTATCATTTGAAATCATAGTATATCAAGTTTCATGTTTATATTTCCTATACACATGTGAGTCCATCATTAGATACCTTTGCTTTGCATCTTACTCTTCATATGCTTTTTGGAATTTTTTTCTGGCTTGAAAATAATGATATAGCATTTTGGTACAAATATGCATAATAACAAGCCAAAGGTGGAAGCCAGAATTGCAAATATCTCCACAGCTACAGTGGCCTTTCCAGGAGAACTGACATAAGCAGGGATAAAGGCGATCCAAACAGCACAGAATATCACCATGCTGAAGGTGATGAATTTGGCCTCATTAAAACTATCAGGCAGCTTTCTGGCCAGAAAAGCCAGTATGAAACATAACATAGCTAAGAGTCCTATATACCCTAACACAGCCCAGAACCCTATAGGGGATCCTAAGGCACATTCTAAAACAATTTTATCTTTAAAGGACTGAACATTTCTGTTTGGAAATGGAGGGTTAATTGTTAACCAAAGAATACAAATTAAAACCTGTATTAGAGTGAAAGCCAATACACTGAATCTCTGCTGAGTTGGACCAAACCATTTCATAGCATTACTGCTTGGTTGTGTGGCCTTAAAGGCCATCAACACCACTATAGTTTTCCCAAGAATACAAGAGATACAGAGGACAAAGGTGATCCCAAAAGCTGTGTGGCGAAGCATACAGGACCAGTCTGAGGGACGGCCGATGAAGGTCAGAGAACACAGGAAACACAGTTTTAAAGAGAGAAGCAGCAGGAAACTCAGCTCTGAGTTGTTGGCCCTGACAATCGGTGTTTCTCTATGAACCAAGAAAATTATGAATATTAAAATGGACAAAAATACACCAAAGCAACAAAACGCAGTTAATACATTCCCCATGATTTCTGTGAAGGAAAGGAATTCAGTTGGTTTTGGAATGCACTTGTCCTTTTTTTCATTTGGCCAAAATTCAACAGCACACAAAAAGCAGTCTGATGAATCTGAAAGAGAGTTAATACCAAACCAAATATGTTGAGAAGATTAGCATTGGTAATCAGCACTTATTTCTGTAACATTCAGGCCTATTATGCAAGTGAGCTTTAGAAATAGCACCCTACCTGTCTCATTACTTATGCCTCCCTCTGGGCATTCAAAGCAATCAAAGCAGCACACGGGTGCTCGCTTGTTAGTGGCCTTGCGACTTCCGGCAGGGCATGCATCCCGGCAAACAGACTTTGGAGGCTAAAAGAGGCAATAGTAATACAACTATGAGTTAGTTGCATGAAGCAAATGATACATCTAGTAGACATTCTGAGGAATGAAGTCACTGAAAAGTTTTTTCTTCAGTTACATTTTACCTCAGTGCTGTTAAGGGCCCATACGATTGTTGTGTTAGGTGTAAACCTGAATCTCTGTCCTTCAGGTAAAGAGTTGTCATAATGCCCAATGGTAATGACATTCACAGAGTTATTCTCTTTGTACTG
Organism: Gadus macrocephalus; assembly: GCF_031168955.1. Lineage (NCBI taxonomy): Eukaryota > Metazoa > Chordata > Actinopteri > Gadiformes > Gadidae > Gadus > Gadus macrocephalus. The sequence goes on along the minus strand of NC_082397.1, from coordinate 9,731,354 downwards.
CCAATTTAAGAGGTCATACTGTGCCACACTGTCTCCGTTTTCATCAAAAGATACCTTGTAACCATTCAATATGGTGAAATCCACCAGCTTCATGTGTTCCAGTATCTGCACAGAGAATAATGAATGTTATTATGTTATTTGAAAAAAATGAAATTGTAAACAAATATTATATGTACTAAAATACAATTACATTTCCAAAATACGGTTATATAAGACCATCTAAGACCAATACGGCACCTGTTTGGGCTGGATATCAGTCTTGTTTACACAGTGTTTTCCTGTGGTGGGATTTAATCCATTTTCACATTGCATTAACGCATGAAGAGCATGTGCAATCGAGTACACAGCCGTGTACACATTTCTCACAGACCTTAATGCTGTGTTTGTGTAGGCACTGGAGATTGTTCTCAGATCCTCATCCCCAGTACAGAGCTTTGTGGTATTTGATGGAGAGAAGCTGCAATCAAAGAAATCTCCCCAAAAAGCTTTGATCATGACACTCTCTGGTTCATCACTCAGTTTCAAGCTCAGAATAAACTCAAGAAGACCTGGAATAATAGACTGAGGCAGGGCAAACCCCATTGCCCCATGTAAGATGTTCTTACTTCCAAGGGAAGCCAAATCTAACTTTGAGATCCAAGCTTCACTACCAATCCATTGTTTACGGGGTAACTTATTCCCGTCTATCAATTTGAACAACTCTCTCATGTAGAATAATGACATGTATAGCAGGACTACACTTGATGTGGAGGCTTTGAGTTTCTCTGTTACTTTATGTTCTATCTTGGTATCATACATATCAAAGCTAATAACATATTCTACACATATATCCTCTGCCTTTCCTTGCTTAATGAACTCAGCTGCACCATCAGATGCATATACCTCAACACTGTGGATTATTCCTACCCACTGCCAGCCAAAATGTTTCATGAGCTGTACCAAAGCCGAAATTTGAAATTTATCACTTGGTACAGTCCTAAAAAATGTTGGATATAAACGTCTATCACTTAAACAGGCGCATGTTGAAAGGTGGCTGATCTGTGAACAAAGAAAAGTGAAAATAAGTGTTAACCATACACATTATGACAAAACATCTATTTTTTTTTTTTTATAACATCTATTTTTTCTTAAAAAAAAAAAAAATTCTTACTAAAGGGATATCTAGCGGTCCAACTATAAGGTTTATATCTTTGCTAACACCAGAAGAGGAATGGCCTATTAGTGCCTTGACTCTTTTACTGCAGCTTCCCCCTGATGTTACAGCCTCTATTGATGCTCTCATTGGGCTGTCACCCCAACAGCCATTATAGATCCTGTAGCCCAATGTCACTCCATTCAGCAGGTTTGGGTTTTTGTTGATTTCCTCCACCGTGAAGATGGCAGCACGGGAAAACAGCAATTCCCTGGGATTCAGACTTGAAATAATGTAATAAATATTCAAGTAAAACAATTTGGATACATATACAAATGGATACACACAGCATAAATAATCATTCAGTATATGACTTCTTTAGAAAAAGTATTTTCTAAAGAAGACTTTTATTATTTTTTTGCATCCATTTCTTACCCAGTACAAAATACAGAAGGATGTGCATGGTAGCCATAATTCTCGGTTACATGAGTTGAATCTAGAGAGAACATTCCTCCTATAATAAGATCGCCATCTTTGGAAAACTCCAAAAAGCCTGTTTGCCCTATCAGTTTGCATGACTGTTCCTCTGACTTGCCCTTTACCAGTAGCGTAATTAGGATAATGCTGATCCAGCCCATCACAGCAACCATATCCTAGCCTGTAGCCATTCTTACCTGCGCTAATCTTTATAGTATCTTTGTTGTTGTTGTGAAGAATCATCAACCAATAGAAATATTTGTATATATTTGCCTGCCTGCTCTTTAGAACAGGCGAAATAAAAAAAATCTTAAAGCGTCATTTTTTACAAATGACACAAAAGTATTCATTAAGCACAACTGAGAAATCTTAAAATCTTAATAAATAAATAAAGAATAATAAAACATATATAAACATATATTGTAGTTTTTCTGCAAGCCATCATTAAAGTCATCGTGCTGAGAATGACCTTCTGAAATCAAAGGAATGGTATGGTCCTGTGAACAAAACAACAGTGTAGGTGTAAAACTATACATAAATGTGTAAAATTACACCCATGAACACTCATTCCTTAAATATGATCCACATCCATGTTTGTTTAAAACAAACTGGGTGCATCACTGCAGCATTTTTTAAACCTAAACCAGCACCAAAATTAGGCCTTTTCCAATGATCTAGGTTTGATGTAAATTCAAGTGGTTCACTTACAGCCACCAAAGAAAATTAAACCAGGGTTATTCAGCCAAGGTCCCTCTCTAAGTGGCCTTAGTTTACCTCTCAGGCGGTCCGGTCGGTGTTTATTGAGAGCAGACCACCAAAGAAACGTGTAAGCCGAAGAAAGTGGAAGCCTTGGACTCTGTGAGTTCCATCTCTCGCTTTCACATTTTTTTTCTCTTTATTATAATGAATTATTGCCTTTCTCTCAGAGGGCTCTCAAGCACCAAGTTTGTCACATACCACCACAAAAGTCAGGACATTGATTGGAAAGTTGGCCGAGAAGAAGGGGAGGGGGTCTCTGTGGGTAACAGTGGTGGGCACAAAGAAACGCTACGAGTTCTGGCTTGCAGACATCCAAGACACTTGTATAGTGGGCCTTGACCTGCACACCCAGTTGAAGGCTACAGTGAGTGTTCCAGTGGCCACTCTCTGCTTTGGACCCAGGGTGGTAGTACTCCAGCGTCGCGGCGGTGGAAAGGCTACCTGCACAAACTCCCATTTGGGAATGTGGCCGGCCCGTCCATCAATGACTTAATTCTCAGCAGTGACGCCAACGCTTCAGCTATCCAGTAACCAACTCACCTGCTGAGGTAACCATCCCTTTATTTAAAACCAAATCAGAGCTCTTCAACCATGACCCAAAAGGCAGTGCAAGAGCTCCTTCAGCAGAGCAGTGAAGGCCTCTCATCCACTCAGAAACGGTAACCGGAGGAGCTGCTGAACCAGTCAATGGACATCTTTGCAGCACGAGAGCAGGAACACCAACCACCTTGGTTTAACATCAGATTGACATTAGTGATGCACACCCTTTCCGTATCTGCCCTCATCCACTGCCCTTGGCCAAACAGGCCGCTGCTGAGCAGAAGACCTGACCTGGAGATCGCAGATCTGACTATTTCTGGTTGAACACTGTAACCCAGATGGACTTTCACCAACTTTTCCGTATTGACTACGCCCTGGACCACATCACCGGTTCCAGTTGGTACTGGCAGCTAGCACCTGCTGCAAATGCTCAACCTAAGACAGCCTTCTCCATCGGGCAAGGGCTGATGTCCCTCGCCAATGTCCCTCGGAGTCGCTGCATCGTTTAACTTAATGATCTCCTTGCCCACACCGCAGACTTTGAGGAATCCCTGGCAGCCAGCCAACGTGAGATGTGCCATTGCAAGCTGGTCTTTTCCTCCACCCCAAGGAAAGTGCCCCCTCCTTCGACGAGAGACGGCGTTCCTGGGCCATATCATCATTTGTGAGGGGGACACCGTGAGCCAGTCCCTCATAACATCGTAGGGCTGCAGAGCTTCTTGGGCCTGCCATCTTATTATTGCGCTTTCATCAAGACCTGCCACCTTTTTTAGTCCCTTAAATTGCCTGACCCACAAGGGGCAGGCCTTCTTGTGGGATGAGCAGTGCAACACCGCATTGACCTGCTGCGGACGGCAAGGCCCCCGTCTTGGCGTACCCAGACCCAAGTCGACCATTCATCGTGGATACCATCGCCAGTGATTTGGACCTCTGTGTTGTGATGTCCCAAAAGTGAACAGGAAGAACAGTTTGTGTCTTGCTATAGTTGCTCTCTCCGCCGACCTCAATTATTGCGTAACCCGGCGGGAGTTGCTAGCTGTGGTACGAACTTTCGAGATTTCAGCCCTTACCTCTATGGCCAGACAGGGTCAGCTGGTCCGTTGGCTGGAGGCTCTCCAAGGAATTTACTTTGAGGATCGTCACCGGGCTGGCCGACTCCACAGGAAGGCTGACTCCCTGTCCTACCGGCCATGTGATGAGGTTGAGGGCCGTCACTGCCAGTGTAACGAGGGATGAGAGGCGAGACACCTGTAAATGCGGCACTCGATGTCAATGGATCACCCAATGGCGACGGACACAGCAATGCCATCTCTCCGGCTTCGAATGCTCCTGCGGCTGCCCCTGCTCGACCTGCTGATCCAGGGGAGGTGGCCCACGAGACCACTGACACTGCAACGTAGCCTATATTAATCGTTATTATCTGAATGGGAAATGCAATATTTTAGGACAGATACACCATTAAACGTGTTTCTAATGACATTTCTAGCGAGAAATTTACATTTTCCTTGCATAATCTTCAGTCAGTGAATGTGTATGATGTTTATTAATCTTTATTATCTGAATGGGAAATGCAATATTTTAGGACCGATTCACCGTTAAACGTGATTCTAATAACATTTCTAGCGAGAAATATACTTTTTACTTGCATAATCTTCAATCAGCGATTGTGTCTGATCTTTACTTTTATAGTTATCAGGAAGACTTCATCGGCTCGCTCGCATGTTTCAATGACGTCAGGTTGCTAGGGACGCTGCTTTCGCTAAACTAGCAGCTCACGTGTTTCCTGCGTTTGTGTTATTAAACCGTTACTTTATGTAACTTTTAATGAAATCATCTTGTTAGAAACACGTTTATCTGAGAGCCAACCCAGTCGCCAAAAGCATACGTTGACATTGTACGTTTTCGTGAACACTGGATTACGTCGCATTTCAACATAAAATAGCGTGTTAAGCACACACACACACACACACACACACACACACACACACACACACACACACACACACACACACACACACACACACACACACACACACACACACACACACACACACACAATGCATTTCGCTGCTAAAACAACAACAAAAAATATTCCCTCAAATATTATTACTTTCAAAACATTGGCCAAAATGGAATATCTTTTTTTATTTGGGCTACTTCTGGGACATTTTGGGTGGAATTTGAACGGTATGTGGGCAGGACGTTTTTTGCAGGCATGACCTGGCAACCCTGCGCTGTTGCCCGAGGTGCTGAAATGCTCCGGAACAGATCTGGATCCACCATGGCCAAAATAATTGTATGCCCCCCCCCCCCCCCCCCCCTTGAATAAATACTATGGCAGAATAAAGAATAAATTCATGCATTATCATTGAACTTGAACATGTGTTTTTACAGTATAGAGTGGTGGAGGGATGACGTATGTTGGCCAACCCGGAAGTGAGCGTCGACCTGGGTTTCCCTTGACAAAAAGCCAACAGGTTTTTCCATTGGATTTTGGATTATTGCAGAAAAATTTGCATCTTTGAAGCACCTCCTCAAAAACTGAAAATAAATAAATAAATAAAAATAACCATGCTACACAGAACGAAATGTAAACCCATACAAATAAAGGCTTCATGGTCATAATCATTTAAAAATCATTAATCTCCTGAGTGTGTAGGGTGGTATTCTATTTCGTTCAACAGGGCTGCATCCAGTCACTTGACCAATCGTGTTTACAGATGTTTGAATTTCTTTTGAATTTTTTTCAGGTTATAATCTCTTTTTTCTGTGTTGCAAAACCTTTTTTACAAGGTGTTGAGTTTTCAAACCCAGACTTATAAGCCTTTGAAACTTTTTTTTTCAGGTTTGAATTATGGCAGGAAACTGGCTGGGGGGGGCATACAATTATTTTGGCCATGGTGGATCCAGATCTGTTCCGGAGCATTTCAGCACCTTGGGCAAAAGGCGCAGGGTTGCCAGGTCCTGCCTGCAAAAAACATCCTGCCCACATACCGTTCAAAATCCACCAAAAATGTCCTAGAAGCAGCCCAAATAAAAAAAGATATTCCATTTTGGCCAATGTTTTGAAAGTAATAATATTTGAGGGAATATTTTTTGTTGTTGTTTTAGCAGCGAAATGCATTGTGTGTGTGTGTGTGTGTGTGTGTGTGTGTGTGTGTGTGTGTGTGTGTGTGTGTGTGTGTGTGTGTGTGTGCGTGTGTGCGTGTGTGTGTGTGTGTGTGTGTGTGTGTGTGTGTGTGTGTGTGTGTGTGTGTGTGTGCGCGTGTGTGTGTGCTATTTTATGTTGAAATGCGACGTAATCCAGTGTTAACGAAAACGTACACTGTCAACGTATGCTTTTGGCGACTGGGTTGGCTCTCAGATAAACGTGTTTCTAACAAGATGATATCATTAAAAGTTACATAAAGTAACGGTTTAATAACACAAACGCAGGAAACACGTGAGCTGCTAGTTTAGCGAAAGCAGCGTCCCTAGCAACCTGACGTCGTTGAAACATGCGAGCGAGCCGATTACATTTTCCTAATAACTATAAAACTAAACATCAGACACAATCACTGACTGAAGATTATGCAAGTAGAAAGTATATTTCTCGCTAGAAATGTTATTAGAAACACGTTTAACGGTGAATCGGTCCTAAATATTGCATTTCCCATTCAGATAACAAAGATTAATAAAGATCATTCACTGACTGAAGATTATGGAAGGAAAATGTACATTTCTCGCTAGAAATGTCATTAGAAACACGTTTAATGGTGTATCTGTCCTAAAATATTGCATTTCCCATTCAGATAATAACGATTAATATAGGCTACGTAACAATTTCGACAAAATGCTAGGAGATCGTATCGCCCCCTGTTGGTGCTATTCCCCCATTCATTTCGAATGGAGAAGAAAGTGTGTTCAGGGTGACGCACCCTGAACACGCCTTGCGATGTGGACAAACGTATCTATTTTACGCCTTGGCGTGATACCGGGTTGGACCCTGAGCAGCTGCGGCTGGAAGAAGAGGGTGACATTGTACTCAACGGGAGCGGGACTGGGTGTCAGCGGTCCAGCAACCAGAGCAGCTTACTCAGTGGCGGTTCAGCGTCCAGTTATGCCCCAGGCCAGACTCCTTCAGAGCGGGGGGAGGGAGTTTGTCCTGTTGCCCTACATACTTCAGTGCGGGTTTCAGTGCGTCTATACGTCTTCTCCACGATCAGGTGCGCCTGCAGCCAGAGGGGGCGCCAATATGCCGATTCCCAACACAATGTTATGATACATGATATATGATATATGATTGATATGATGTTATGATATATGATTGCACAGTAATTTCTCTGGGGATAAATAAAGCATCTTGAATCTTGAATCTTGATACATCATAGCAAATCGCTTCGCGGAGCCGATGATTTTTAACTGCTCGTGGCGCCCCCCACGTGTCATGAAAAATTGTGCCCGGAACCGCCCCTGGGCTTTGTGTTTTAGCGTTGGACAAGGAGAGCAAGGCAAGTTATATGAAGGATAATAGAGAGACAATTTTTCAGACATTTTGATTAGGGAATTACATGGAAGACTTCTAGACCTCTACAAACTAACTAATGTTTGAAGGTGATGACTGATGCCACCTGTTCCTTCAGTCTATATATTTAAAAAATAACACATTATCTGTCATATAAATGTTTAATATATCATTTGAAATCGAAGTATACATAATCAGTTTATATTTCCTATACACATTTGAATCCAACATTTAGACACCTTTGCTTTGCATCTTACTCTTGATATGCTTTTTTGAATTTTGTTCTGGCTTGAAAATAATAATAAAGCATTTTGGTACAAATATGCATAATAACAAGCCAAAGGTGGAAGCAAGAATTGCAAATATTTCCACAGCTACAGTTGACTTCCCAGGAGAACTGACATAAGCAGGGATAAAGGCGATCCAAACAGCACAGAATATCACCATGCTGAAGGTGATGAATTTGGCCTCATTGAAACTATCAGGCAGCCTTCTGGCCAGAAAAGCCAGTATAAAACATAACATAGCTAGGACTCCTATGTACCCCAACACAGCCGAAAACCCTATAGGGGATCCTAAGGCACATTCTAAGACTATTCTATCTTTAAAGGACTGAAAATTTCTATTTGGAAATGGAGGGTTGATTTTTAACCAAATAATACAAATAACAACCTGTATGAGAGTGAAAGCCAATACACTGAGTCTCTGCTGAGTTGGACCAAACCATTTCATAGCATTACTGCTAGGTAGTGTAGCCCTGAAGGCCATCAACACCACTATCGTTTTCCCCAGAATACAAGAGATACAAAGGACAAAGGTGATCCCAAAAGCTGTGTGGCGAAGCATACAGGACCAGTCTGAGGGACGGCCGATGAAGGTCAGAGAACACAGGAAACACAGTTTTAAAGAGAGAAGCAGCAGGAAACTCAGCTCTGAGTTGTTGGCCCTGACAATCGGTGTTTCTCTATGAACCAAGAAAATTATGAATATTAAAATGGACAAAAATACACCCAAGCAGCAAAACACAGTTAATACAGTCCCCAAGATTTCGGTAAAGGAAAGGAATTCAGTTGGTTTTTGAATGCACTTGTCCTTTTTGTCATTTGGCCAAAATTCAACAGTACACAAAAAGCAGTCTGATGAATCTGAAAGAGAGCACAGCACTCATTTCAGTAACATTTAGGCTTATAATGCAAGTGAGCTTTAGGAATACGTATCCTACCTGTCTTATTACTTATGCCTCCCTCTGGGCATTCAAAGCAATCAAAGCAGCACACGGGTGCATGTTTATTAACGGCCTTGCGACTTCCGGCAGGGCATGCATCCCGGCAAACAGACTTTGGAGGCTAACAGAGACATGAGTAAATAATAAAAACGTAATGTAAGTTGCAAAAATAAAATCATACCACTAGTCACTTAAATGTTTTTTGTTCGGTTATATTTTACCTCTGTGCTGTTAAGGGCCCATATAATTGCTGTGTTAGGTGTTAAGCTGAATCTTTGTCCTTCAGGTAAAGAGTTATCATAATGCCCAATGTTAATGACATTCATAGAGTCATCCTCCTTGTACTGCCAATTTAACAGGTCATACTTTGCCGCAGTGTCTCCGTTTTCATCAAAAGATACCCTGTAACCATTCAGTACGGTGAAATCCACTAGCTTCAGCTGTTCCAGTACCTGCACAGAGAATATTCAATGTTATTATGTTGTTTGAAAACACTGACATTTTAAAATATATATATATATAGCCTGCAATAACATTTCCAAATTAGCAAATAAATTAGTCCGTACTTAAGTACACCATACATATATATATATGAACATACTGTACCTGTTTGGGCTGGATATCGGTCTTGTTTACACAGTGTTTTCCTGTGGTGGGATTTAATCCATTTTCACATCGCAATAACGCATTAAGAGCATGTGCAATCGAGTACACTGCTGTGTACACATTTCTCACAGATCTTAATTCTGTGTTTGTGTAGGCACTAGTGATTGTTCTCAGATCCTCATCCCCAGTACAGAGCTTTGTGTTATTTGATGGAGAGAAGCTGCAGTCAAAGAAACTTTCCCAAAAAGCTTTGATCATAACACTCTCTGGTTCATCACTCACTTTCAAGCTCAGTAGAAATTCTGCAAGACCTGGAATAATAGACCGAGACAGGGCAAACCCCATTGCCCCATGTAAGACGTTCTTACTCCCAAGGGAAGCCAAGTCTACCTGTGAGATCCAAGCTTCACTACCAATCCATTGTTTACGAGGTAAATTGTTCCCATTAACCATTTTTAAAAAATCTCTCATGTAGGTTAATGACATGTATAGAAGGACTACACTTGATGTGGAGGCTTTGAGTTTCTCTTTTACTTTATGTTCTATCTTGGTATCATACAATTCAAAGCTAATAACATATTCTACACAAATGCCCTCTGCCTTTCCTTGCTTAATGAACTCAGCTGCACCATCAGATGCATATACCCCAGCACTGTGAATTATTCCTACCCACTGCCAGCCAAAATGTTTCATGAGCTGTACCAAAGCGGATATTTGAAATTCATCACTTGGTACAGTCCTAAAAAATGTTGGATATAAACGTTTATCACTTAAACAGGCGCACGTTGATAGGTGGCTGATCTGTAATAAAAGAAAAGTGAAATCAAGTGTTATTCATACACATTACCACATTAAGACAGTAATGAAACAAAACATCAAAAACTTCAAAATAGTCAAAATGTCTCACTAGAGGGATATCTAGCACTCCAACTATAAGGTTTATATCTTTGCTAACACCAGAAGAGGAATGGCCAATCAGTGCCTGGACTCTTTTACTGCAGCTTTCCCCTGATGTTACAGCCTCTATGGCTGCTCTCATTGGGCTGTCACCCCAACAGCCGTTATAGATCCTGTAGCCCAAGGTCACTCCATTGAGCAGGGATGGGTTTTTGTTGATTTCCTCCACAGTGAAGATGGCAGCACGGGCAAACAGCAACTCCCTTGGATTTAGACTTGGAAAAATGCAATTAATATTGAATAACAACTATTGGATACATACACAAATGGATACATATAGCCTAAAGCATTGTTCAGTCTATGACTTCTTTTTGAAAAAGTAGAAAAGTAGACATTTTACACATTTTTGGCATACATATCTTACCCAGTACAAAATATCGAAGGATATGCATGGTAGCCATAATTCTCTGTTACTTGAGTTGAATCTAGAGAGAACAACCCTCCTATAATAAGATCACCATCTTTTGAAAACTCCAAAAAGCCTGTTTGCCCTATTAGTTTGCATGACTGCTCCTCTGACTTGCCCTTTACCAGTAGTGTAATTAGGATAATGCTGATCCAGCCCATCACAGCAACCATCTCCTAGCTTGTAGACATTCTTACCTGCGCTAACCTTTATAGTATCTTTGTTGTTGTTGGGAAGAATAGACCAATAAAGATATCAGTATGCTTGACTGCTCTTTTCAACAGGCACAATTGAAAAAAATGTAGGCTTTTACTTCCTACAAATCACACCCTAAATGCTCGAAAGCATTTACTGCTTAGAAGCATTTAGAACTTATCAGTTGATTCATTGATTTTTTTTAGCCTTTGTACATCTATACAAATAAAATTGAATTTAATTGAATTGGGCAATCGTCTAGGCCGCTGGGGGATTGGCTGGGTATCCCCTTTTTTGATAAAGTTCTGGATGGATATGTGTTCTTCTCCCAGATGAAGCAGACAGTTTCACCGGCTGCTGACTCTTCTCCGGAAATGGGGACTATACTCCCGCAGTCCGTATGACAGCATGGTGGTGTGACTGGGCATATACGTCTGGTTCTCGGGGTATGAGGTTGTTGAACAGCTAAATCTATCCAGATGGATATTATGAACTCAGATACTCTAGAATACCTAATGATACATAATTCGTAGAATGACAAAAGGTATCCAAAGAAACACTGTGAATACCAATGTATAAGTAACATGAAAGCAATAGTATGTCTTCTGTTGCAACCACACTAATTCAAGAAATTTGAGATTTTTGTGACAATAGTATGGAATTCATAAATTACAATGGTTTATAAATATACATTTATGTTTAACAGATTCAGAGAAATCAATCAATCAATAACCTTTATTTAACCAGGTATAATAATAATAATAATAATAATAATAATAATAATAATAATATTACACATTTGTGTAAGGCGTAGTGGTTTAATGTTGAATTGTACATGTCAAAAGTGTGCATTACAATGCAGTGTTCTGAATTATATTGCTGTACATTTATATAGGATACTAAAGTAACAACATCACAGACTTGGCTCTCAAGTATTTGATTGTGAAATGATATGGCTTCTAGACCTCTTCTCGACCTCTACAAATACACTAACTAATGCTTGAAGGTGACATCAATGATGTCACCTGCTCCTCTAATCAACATTATCATTAATATAAATGTTGAATATATCATTTGAAATCATAGCATAAAAAATCAGGTTTATATTTCCTATACACATGTGAATCAATCATTAGATTCCTTTGCTTTGCATCTTACTCTTGATATGCTTTTTTGAATTTTGTTCTGGCTTGAAAATAATGATATAGCATTTTGGTACAAATATGCATATTAACAAGCCAAAGGTGGAAGCCAGAATTGCAAATATCTCCACAGCCACAGTAAACTTCCCAGGAGAACTGACGTAAGCAGGAATAAATGTGATCCAAACTGCACAGAATATCACCATGCTGAAGGTGATGAACTTCGCCTCATTGAAACTATCAGGCAGCCTTCTGGCTAGAAAAGCCAGTATGAAACATAACATAGCTAGGACTCCTATGTACCCCAACACAGCCCAAAACCCTATAGCGGATCCTAAGGCACATTCTAGAAGGATCTTATCCATAAAGGTTTCCATATTCTTAAAGGGATAGGGAGGGTTGATTGTTAACCAAAGCAAACATATCACAACCTGTATGAGAGTGAAAGCCAATACGCTGAGTCTCTGCTGAGTTGGACCAAACCATTTCATAACATTACTGCTGGGTAGTGTAGCCCTGAAGGCCATCAACACCACTATCGTTTTCCCCAGAACACAAGAGATACAGAGGACAAAGGTGATCCCAAACGCTGTGTGGCGAAGCATACAGGACCAGTCTGAGGGACGGACGATGAAGGTCAGAGAACACAGGAAACACAGTTTTAAAGAGAGAAGCAGCAGGAAACTCAGCTCAGAGTTGTTGGCCCTGACAATAGGTGTCTCTTTATGAACTAAGAAAATTATGAATATTAAAATTGACAAAAATACACCAAAGCAACAAAACGCAGATAATACAATCCCCATGATTTCTGTGAAGGAAAGGAATTCAGTTGGTTTTTGAATGCACTTGTCCTTTTTTTCATTTGGCCAGAATTCAACAGTACACAAAAAGCAGTCTGATGAATCTGAAAGAGAGTTAATACCAAACTCAATATGTTTAGAAAATGTATCAATGGTAACAGCACTTATCTCTGTAACATTTAGGCTTATTATGCAAGTGAGCTTTAGAAATAGCACCCTACCTGTCTCATTACTTATGCCTCCCTCCGGGCATTCAAAGCAATCAAAGCAGCACACGGGTGCTCGCTTGTTAGTGGCCTTGCGACTTCCGGCAGGGCATGCATCCTGGCAAACAGACTTTGGAGGCTAACAGAGCCATGAGTTACACAACTATGAGTTAGTTGAACAAATCAAATCACTAGTCGAAATGGAACTAGACTGAAGTCAATTAAATGTTTTTTTTAAGTTATATTTCACCTCAGTGCTGTTAAAGGCCCATACGATTGTTGCATTAGGTGTAAACCTAAATCTGTGTCCTTCAGGAAAAGAGCTATCATAATGCCCAATTTTTATGACGTTCACAGAGACAGAATCATCTTCTTTGTACTGCCAATTTAACAGGTCATACTGAGCCACACTGTCTCCGTTTTCATCAAAAGATACCTTGTGACCATTCAGTACGGTGAAATCCACCAGCTTCAGGTGTTCCAGTACCTGCACAGAGTATATTCAATGTTATTATGTTATTGTAAAACACTCTTATTGTAACATATATATAATGCGTGTAAAAAAAAATATACGTCCAAAATAGCAAGAAAATAAGACCATACTTAGTTATTTATCGGAATACGTTGTACCTGTTTGGGCTGGACATCAGTCTTGTTTACACAGTGTTTTCCTGTGGTGGGATTCAATCCATTTTCACATTGCAATAACGAATTAAGAGCATGTGCAATCGAGTACACAGCTGTGTACACATTTCTCACAGATCTTACTTCTCGGTTTGTGTAGGCACTAGTTATTGTTCTCAGATCCTCATCCCCAGTACAGAGCTTTCTGCTATTTGATGGAGAGAAGCTACACTCAAAGAAACTTTCCCAAAAAGCTTTGATCATAACACTCTCTGGTTCATCACTCGGTTTCAAGCTCAGTATAAACTCAACAAGACCTGGAATAATAGACTGAGGCAGAGCAAACCCCATTGCCCCATGTAAGACGTTCTTACTTCCAAGGGAAGCCAATTCTACCTGTGAGATCCAATCTTCACTACCAATCCATTGTTTACGAGGCAACTTATTCCCGTCTACTTTTTTAAATAACTGCCTCGTGTGGGATAATGACATGAATAGCAGGACTACGCTTGATGTGGAGGATTTCAGTTGCTCTGTAACAATATGTTCTATCTCGGTATTAAACCTATTGTAGAAAATTACATATTCCACACAGATACCCTCAGCTTTTCCTTGCTTAATGAACTCAGCTACACCATCAGATGAATATACCTCATCACTGTGAATTATTCCTAACCACTGCCAGCCAAAATGTTTCATGAGCTGTACCAAAGCCGAAATTTGAAACTGATCACTGGGAACAGTCCTAAAAAATGTTGGATATATACGTCTATCACTTAAACAGGCACACGTTGAAAGGTGGCTGATCTGTAAACAAAGCAAACAGTATACTTATAATCACGATTAATAAAATGTTATTGATTATTTCAATTAAAAAAAATGTCAACTAATCATGAATTGCTAAATTTATATTTAAATGAAATAGTTGTTCAATATACAACTGAAGATGATTTGAACATAGATAACCTATAAAAAAGTACTTTGCAATTATGATACTTCAAGGAAACTCACTTGAGGAATATCCAGCTCTCCCACTAAAAGGTTTATAGCTTTGCTAATACCAGAAGATGAATGGCCAATCAATGCCTGGACTCTTTTTCGGCAGCTTTCGCCTTCTGTGATAGCTTCAAGGGCTGCACTTAGTAGGCTCTGAGTCCCACAGCCGTTATAAAGCCTGTAGCCCAGGGTCACCCCATTGAGAAGAGCTGAATTATTGTTGATCTCCGCCACAGTGAAGATGACGGCACGGGCAAACAGCAACTCTCTGGGACTCAGCCTTGACACAATGCAAAAATTATTAAATATAAACAATTCGGAAACCTACACAAATGGATAAATGCAGCATAAAGAAACATTCAGTCTTTGGCTGCCTGTGGAAAAATGTGCGTGGCATTTTACTACTTTTCAGCATAAATCTCTTACCTAGTGCAAAATGGAGAGGGATATGCATGGTAGCCATTATTATCTAATACCCGAGATCTATTTAGAGAGAATATTCCTCCTATAATAAGATCACCATCTTTGGAAAACTCCAAATAGCCTGCTTGCCCTATCAGTTTGCATGCCTGTTCCTCTGACTTGCCCTTTACCAGTAGCGTAATTAGGATAATGCTGATCCAGCCCATCACAGCAACCATCTCCTAGCCTTTAGCCATTCTCTCCTGGGCTGACCTTTATATTATCTTTGTTTTTGTTGGGAAGAATCATCAACCAATAGAGATATTTGTATGCTTGACTGCTCTTTTGAACAGGCTAAATCTATTTTTTTTAGGGGCGTACAATGAGTTTTTTCTGTTTGTAAAGGGTGGGGTCACATTTTTACAAATCACGCAGTAAATGCCGTTAAGCATGAACTGCAAGGATTCCTATATACCCTCAGACACCATAGTAAGCGATCTCAGAACCTGTGTTACATTCTAGCATTATCTTCTTATTCCTATACCCAGGGCCGGCCCTGACCAATTTGGCGCCCTAGGCAAGATTTTTCCTGGTGCCCCCTACCCCTTTGGATCGCACAGTAAATTCGACTACCAATGTTCATAAACTCAGAGAAGCTACAAAGCTTTGTCTTTGAGACTCTTTGATTTTAGATAGAAAATTAAACGCACAAAACGTATTACAAGTAACAAGTAACAAGCAATGAATCACTCATACAATAAGGAATGCACAAAATACTGCAACGAAATGCATGATGTTTACTAAAGGCATTCATAAGCAAAATAATAGATAACAGTTCAGATTCAAATTATTGTAAATACAATTAAATATGGTTTATCTAGTTTGGTTCTAACCAGAGATTAAACAAGCACTCAACTGAAGTGTTAAAAAAATACAATAATATATTATGATATGAAAGTTATTGGAAATGTCAGATATGCAAACCACAAACCATCATCCAAATCAGCTTGAAATTAAACACTGCTCCAACAATGTATGGATAATTTAAGGATAATACCCCCATTTTACTGTGGGTTACAAACTGTTATGGACCTATGTACATAGCTGAAATGTTTTGATTTTCATTGAAGCGTGTGGGATGGATTGAGCAGCGGACCAGCTAGGTAAAAAGCTGCCATTCCTTTTCTTTTTTTAAAACAAACACTGCATGAATAGTTAACTCCGGTTAAGCTGTTTACACGTTGCTTGGCAACGCGCTATGCCCTGACAACTGTTTGCGGATTATTTGTATTTGCTAAATAATAAAACCACATATTGCTTCGATAGGGGAAAAAAATAAACCAATAGCCACGTATTGAGCGGATTTACATATAGGGAACAGTTAGCTCCAGAGAAATAAAGATATAAAGGGCCAGACAAAGTGACCAGTTGGCTATAGCCAGCCAGGCCTACATTAAAGATAAACAAATTAAAGTTACTGTATTTCTGTCTTTTCCCGTTTTTCCTCCTCTTCTTTTGTTCTCTTCCTCCCCTGGGTGCCAGAGTGTTTAGTTTTTTTTTTACATTGTGATGTGCAAATAGATAGCTTTCTCCTCTCCGGTCAGAATGATGTATCAAGTGGGTAACTAAGGTAACTCGTCCCTCCCAACCTCCCGATTCAGGTAGAGTCTATGGGGGGCGGGGGACACGGAAACTATGGGCTCTTTTATTTTACATGTTATGTTATGTTGTCTTATATTTATTTCGACATAACTACTGGTACTAAGTAACATAAACATTGAAGTTAAAGTTAGATGAATACAATATGCAAAAAAAATAAATAAATGTGGGGCCCCCTGCGGATTGATGCGCCCCATTCGCCTATACTGCCTATGCCCAGGGCCGGCCCTGGCTATACCTGAACACCATGTCTGGAAAAGTTGGGTTTAATCTCCACCACAGAATGCATAGACCTGAACCAATGTGCATGAGCAAACGATTAGTCTTTGCTGGGCAGGGCCGAACTTCCCTGACACTATACTGCCAGGCAACGTGGCCTTGAAGGCCATCACTACCACAATGGTTTTCCCCAGAACACAGGACATGCAGAGGGCAAAGGTTACCCCGAAGGCCGTGTGTCGCAACATGCAGGTCCAAACAGTGGGTCTGCCGATGAAGGTGAGGAGGAAGAGGAAGCAAAGAAAGAGTGAGAACAACAAGAGGCAGCTGAGGTCAAAGTTACTGGCCTTTATGACAGGAGTCTCTCTGTGGTAGAGGAAGATGGACACAGTGGACAGAGACAGAACAGCCCCGATCAGGGACACCACCGTCAAGGCTATTCCCATTGGCTCGTGATAGGACAGGTACTTGATTCAGGAGGCACTCGTCATGTCCCTCATTGGACCAGTATTCCCGTGGACAGGGGAAGATGTGAGAGGATTATACATTCAGTAGAATTCCACAGCAAGTGCACGTCAATACATCAATCTATCAATATATTTAGTATATTCTACACGTGAACCTCCGAAGATGGCACAATTTGATTGGTTCGCTATCTCGGGATATTGGGCAATATCCGATGTTTAAGATCTCAAACTCTGGATATTGCTTCGAAATGGGTAGTGTGTGTGACGGTGGTCTGGTCACGCTAATAAAAACAAATAGACCGCTAATAAAAACAAATCCCGGCAAAAAATGTTATTCCATTTATTTTTGGAGCTTTCACGTGTAGTATATACTAAAACAGTAATTCACTTCAGGCTCCATGAATAATTGTTAAATATACGTACATCATCATATAATATTACATCTATGTAACATTTGAGTATTTCAGTTATTTATACGTGTGCTTTTTAGCCTAACCCACATGTCTAGGCTCCTTATTTAAAATCCTACTACGTAATGTTATAGATAAATTGATATATGTTGAAATATATATATATATATTGATATCTATACAGTATATATTGATAGTGATATATTGACATGTTATGAATTTCTTTTGATTTATTATCCTGTGTGTGTGTGCGTGTGTGAGTTGTGTTTGTATGTGTGTGTTCATATGATTTCATTGGTGGATGCATTTGATTACATCACCGCAAAACTCAATAAATGGTCTACCAACCTCTACAAATGTTATATTGCTATTTTGCAGAGATATAAATATCATGTTTTAATGTGTGTTACACATTAAAATATTATATTGATCAAAAATAAATAAAAAACAATATAGTTTGAAAACAAAGGGAGGGAAAGTAAAAATAATTATTTGTTTATTATACGTTATTTGTTTATCATACAGCTGACTTCATTGATGTCAACTGTTACTTTTATCGATAGATTTTTTAAAAAGACAACAATATCTGTTATATAAATGTTTAATATATAATTTGAAATCATGGTAAACATAATCAGGTTTATATTTCCTATAAACATGTGAATCAATCACTAGATTCCTTTGCTTTGCATCTTACTCTTGATATGCTTTTTGGAATTTTGCTCTGGCTTGAAAATTATAATATAGCATTTTGGTACAAATATGCATATTAACAAGCCAAACGTGGAAGCCAGAATTGCAAATATCTCCACAGCTACAGTAAACTTCCCGGGTGAACTGACATAAGCAGGGATAAAGGTGATCCAAACTGCACAGAATATTACCATGCTGAAGGTGATGAACTTTGCCTCATTGAAACTATCTGGCAGCTTTCTGGCCAGAAAAGCAAGTATGAAACATAACATAGCTAGGACTCCTATGTACCCCAACACAGCCCAAAACCCTATAGCGGATCCTAAGGCACATTCTAGAATGATCTTATTCATATAGGTTTCCATATTCTTAACCGGATAGGGAGGGTTGATTGTTAACCAAAGTATACAAATCACAACCTGTATGAGAGTGAAAGCCAATACACTCAGTCTCTGCTGAGTTGGACCAAACCATTTCATAACATTGCTGCTTGGTAGTGTAGCCCTGAAGGCCATCAACACCACTATAGTCTTCCCCAGAACACAAGAGATACAAAGGACAAAGGTGATCCCAAAAGCTGTGTGGCGAAGCATACAGGACCAGTCTGAGGGACGGCCGATGAAGGTCAGAGAACACAGGAAACACAGTTTTAAAGAGAGAAGCAGCAGGAAGCTCAGCTCAGAGTTGTTGGCCCTGACAATGGGTGTTTCTTTATGAACTAAGAAAATTATGAACATTAAAATGGACAAAAATACACCAAAGCAACAAAACACAGTTAATACAGTCCCCATGATTTCTGTGAAGGAAAGGAATTCAGTTGGTTTTGGAATGCACTTGTCCTTTTTTTCATTTGGCCAATATTCAACAGTGCACACAAAGCATTCTGTTGAATCTGAAAGAGAGTAAATACCCAAACCAATATGTTTAGAAAATCAATTAATGGTAATCAGCACTCATTCCAGTAGCAAATAGGCATATTATGCAAGTGAGCTTTAGAAATACGTATCCTGCAAGATTTCATATCTACATGGTCCTTAGTACTGAATTATATAGAGACTATAAAATTACAAACCACAATTGCATAATGGATAACCCACAGACTATGGAAGCGTAGGGATTATTATAATTCTTTTTTTTTTTTTTGTCTTTCTTTTCTGTCCTTTCCTGTGGACACATTTAGTTGTATTGTCCCTGCTGTTTCGTGTGATTTTGTGTGGCTATGTTTAGGAGTATGTGTCTGATATGTGCTAATTTGTGAAAACAAAACAAAAACGATCATACTTATTATGCAATTGAGCTTTAGAAATACGTATCCTACCTGTTTCATTACTTATGCCTCCCTCTGGGCATTCAAAGCAATCAAAGCAGCACACAGGCGCTTGTTTATTAACGGCCTTGCGACTTCCCACAGGACATGCATCGCGGCAAACAGATTTTGGAGGCTAACAGAGACATGAGTTATACAAATATGAGTATGTTGCACAATCAAATGATATCAGTAGTAGACATTCTGAGGAATGAAGTCACTGAAATGATTTTTTTACTTTTAGTTGTCAGATATATTTTACCTCAGTGCTCTGAAGGGCCCATACGATTGTTGTGTTTTGTGTAAACCTGAATCTCTGTCCTTCAGGCAAAGAGCTATCATAGTGGCCAATTGTAATGACATTCACAGAGTCATCATCTTTGTACTGCCAATTTAACAAGTCATACTGTGCCCCACTTTCTCCGTTTTCATCAAAAGATACCTTGTAACCATTCAGTACGGTAAAATCCACCAGCTTCAGTTGTTCCAGAACCTGCACAGAGAATATTCAATGTTATCATGTTATTGGAGAACTCTCTAATTGTAACATATACAAAATGTGTGTAAATATAATTGCACGTCAAAAATCGCAGGACAATAAGACCATACTTAGTTATTTATCAGAGCATACTATACCTGTTTGGGCTGGACATCAGTCTTGCTTACACAGTGTTTTCCTGTGGTGGGATTTAATCCATTTTCACATTGCAATATCGCATGAAGAGCATGTGCAATCGAGTACACAGCTGTGTACACATTTCTCACCGATCTTAATTCTGTGTTTGTGTAGGCACTAGTGATTGTTCTCAGATCCTCATCCCCACTACAGAGCTTTGTGGTATTTGATGGAGTGAAGCTGCAGTCAAAGAAACCTTCCCAAAAAGCTTTGATCATAACACTCTCTGGTTCATCACTCAGTTTCAGGCTCAGTATAAACTCAAGAAGACCTGGAATAATAGACTGAGGCAGGGCAAACCCCATTGCCCCATGTAAGATGTTCTTACTTCCAAGGGAAGCCAAATCTACCTGTGAGATCCAAGCTTCACTACCTATCCATTGTTTACGAGGTAACTTATTCCCGTCTACTTTTTTAAATAACTCTCTCGTGTAGGATAATGACATGAATAGCAGGACTACGCTTGATGTAGAGGCTTTCAGTTGCTTAATTACTTTATGTTCTATCTTAGTATTTGACCTTCTGTAGAAAATCACATATTCCACACAGATACCCTCAGCTTTTCCTTGCTTAATGAACTCAGCTACACCATCAGATGCATATACCTCAGCACTTTTAATTATTCCTACCCACTGCCAGCCAAAATGTTTCATGAGCTGTACCAAAGCAGTAATTTGAAACTGATCACTGGGAACAGTCCTAAAAAATGTTGGATATATACGTTTATCACTTAAACAGGCACAAGTAGAAAGGTGGCTGATCTGTAAATAAAACAGACAGTGTACTTATAATTATGTTTAATAAAATGTTATTGACTATATTAATTATAAAAAAATGATTAACTATTCATGAATTACTATATTCATATTGAAATTAAATAATTGTGAAACATACAACTGAAGACATTTTTAGCATAGAAAGCACGAATAAAAATTACTTAGCAATTTTGCAACTTCAAGGAAACTCACTTGAGGAATGTCCAGCTCTCCCACTATAAGGTTTATAGCTTTGCTAATACCAGAAGATGAGTGACCAATCAATGCCTGGACTCTTTTTCGGCAGCTTTCCCCTTCTGTAACAGCCTCAAGGGCTGCTCTTACTAGGCTCTGACTCCCACAGCCGTTATAGAGCCTGTAGCCTAGCGTCACTCCATTGAGCAGGGTTGGGTTTTTGTTGATCTCCTCCACAGTGAAGATGACGGCACGGGCAAACAGCAACTCTCTGGGATTCAGCCTTGACACAATGCAAAAAATATTTAATGTAAACGATTTTGGATGCATTCACAAATTAACACACACAGCATAAAGAATCATGCAGTCTTAGACCGCCTGTCTAAAAATTAAGCATAAATCTCTTACCTTGTGCAAAATGAAGTGGGGTATGCATGGTAGCCATTATTCTCTGTTACTCGAGATGCATTTAGGGAGAATATTCCTCCTATAATAATATCACCATCTTTGGAAAACTCCAAATAGCCTGTTTGCCCTATCAGTCTGCATGCCTGTTCCTCTGACTTGCTCTTTATCAGCAGTGTAAATAGGATAATGCTGATCAAGCCCATCACAGAAACCATCTCCTAGCCTGTAGCCATTCTTACCTTCGCTAACTTATATAGTATCTTTGTTGTTGTTGGGAAGAATCATCATCCAATAGAGATATTTGTATGCTTGACTGCTCTTTAGACCAGGCAAAATTATATATTTTTTATGGGCGTTACGGTGAGTATTGGCCGCCAATATTTTAATGTGTTTTACACATTTAAATTTGATATTTATCAAAAAGAAATAAAAACAATTTGATTTAAAAACGATGGGAGGGCCAGTAAAAAAAAATATTTGTTTATTATTTATTATATTATTATTACCGTACAATCAAAGTATTTGTCGATGTTATTTAACAGATTCAGAGCAATGTTTAAATTAAAACCTTCAATCTGAATTTTTCAAAAATATTGATTTTGGATTGCATATTACACATTTTTAGAAGGCGTTTTGTTAATTGTAAAATGATATACGCAACAAGTGTGGACTACAATACAGTGTACAGAATTATTTCTGTTAAAATATGTTGATCGGATTTAAAAGTAACAACGTTTCAGACGTGACTCAAGTATTTTATTGTAAAAGGACATGGAAGACTTCTAGACAGGGGCGGTTCTGGAGCAATTTTCATGGGGGGGTCAGACCGGGCCAGACCAGGGCCCCGTTTCCCGAAAGCGTCGTTAGCCTAAGTGGATCGTGAAGTGCGTTGAAAGGGCATCGTAGAGTTTTCACCGCGTTTCCCGAAAGCATCGTAGGGAACGAACGTCTTGAAAACGCTCGTAGCTAACGAGTACTCCAGGGGTGCTCGTAGGTACTCGTAGGACGCTAAGAGCATCGTCAGCTATAGCCTCAGTAGCGTCACCATCAGACATTCCGTATATTGGATGCGTTTTATTAAAACGCATTGCGCCTTTATGTTCTTAGTTTGGTAATTAATAAAGATTCTTAATTTATTTATTAATAAAGATGTTAAAATGGCCAAAATAAAACGGGACAGTCCAGAAAATGTTTGCGCAGGCAGGGCACTCAAAATGTGTGAGAGCAAGTGGGGGGATTTGTGCAGACTGACATAGGCTACTCATAAAACGTAGCATAAAATAATGTAAAAAATAAATTAAATTAAACAAATTTTAAAAAAATAAAAATAACGAAATAAAATAAATGAAAAAAAATAAAAAATAAAGAAATAAAAGAAATTATAAAAAACAAGCAAAGGAGCAGGCAAAAGGCTGGGATATGGTGGGGATTGGTCACGTTGACGGGAATGTTTAGTGACATGAGGGAGGGTGGAGGGGGTTAAAAAAAAGTCTCAATCACTATTCGACGCGCATGAAAACCAGCCGCGTAGTTATGAGGGAGGCCGTCCTCACACCGATCTTCCTCATCGTCATCGTCCTCAACGTCCTCCGGTTCAAGCAATGCCACCCCAGCCTTAGCTGCAATGTTGTGCAACATAGCCGTCACACATATCACGGCGCATGACTTGGCCGGAGAAAACTGGAGCCCTCCGCCTGACTTGTGAAGGCATCTAAAGCGCAACTTCCACCTCCCGATCGTGCGCTCAACGATGCACCAGGCCAGACGGTGGGCTTCGTTGTATTCCTCATCATGGACGTCTCCCGGGTTATTCACAGGTGTGAAGAGGAATTATTTAAGGGGGGAAAATGCCGTGAAACGCACAGTGCATTCAGGATTAGGACTGATATATGTCGGTTTAAGCCTAATCAATTGTGTTTTAATGTCTTTAGCATTCATATAATTGCAGTCTATTTTTTTCGTAGGCTACTCTGCTGTTGTCCTTGATGGGGATATATTTTAACCCTTTTTAACACAATTTTCCTGCGACATTCCTGCATCTCCCCCTCCTACGGAGCCCATTTCAGCACCGTGTCAGTAGACAGTTACAATCCTACGACGTTGTGAGTGCAGCGAATGCGCGTTCACGTTAAGAGGAGTTTCGGGAAACGCTCCAAAGAAATTGACGATGGATCGCAAGATCCATCGTACGAGCGTGGATCCATCGTTATCGGGAAACGGGGCCCAGACCAATTGTTTTGTTGGAGGGGCACATTGAACCCGGGACGCAAAATATTTAGTTTAGTACTAAGTAACGGCATTCAAAATCACAATATACAATAATTTGCCTTAACCCGTTGCAGCATTTAGTTCAGTAGTATAGTATTAAGTGTTTCCTTCAGTTACAGCAATTGTCAAATATATACATTTGAAATGTTTCATTGGTTAAAGCAATCGTCAATATTACAAAATGTTGGGTGTCCATCACTGACATCAAACCACTCAGTATCATACATCACCAACAGCAATAAAGTCAGTATGATATATTATATATCGCAAGTTCCACCTTGTGCGTCAGTGCCACACCATCGCAAGAAATCGACCCCCCCTGTCCGGACAGACTGGGGGGTGCAAGCTCAGTTTTACGGGAGCACTGGCCCCTGCTGCCCCCCCCCCCCCCCCACCCCCTAGAACCGCCCCTGCTTCTAGACATCTACAAACACACTAACGAATGTTTGTAACAGCTGACATCGTTGATGTCAACTGTTCCTTTAATCAATAGATTTTAAAAAGACAACAATATTTGCCGTATAAATCTTTAATATATAATTTGAAATCCTAGCATACATAATCAGGTTTATATTTCCTATACACATCAATCATTAGATTTCTTTGCTTTGCATTTTACTCTTGATATGCTTTTTAGAATTTTGCTCTGGCTTGAAAATTATAACGTAGCATTTTGGTACAAAAATGCATGTTAACAAGCCAAACGTGGAAGCCAGAATTGCAAATATCTCCACAGCTACAGTAAACTTCCCAGGAGAACTGACGTAAGCAGGGATAAAGGCGATCCAAACAGCACAGAATATCACCATGCTGAAGGTGATGAACTTCGCCTCATTGAAACTATCTGGCAGCTTTCTGGCCAGAAAAGCCAGTATGAAACATAACAAAGCCAGGAGTCCTATATACCCTAACACAGCCCAGAAACCTATAGGGGATCCTAAGGCACATTCTAGAACTACTTTATCTTTAAAGGACTGAACATTTCTGTTTGGAAATGGAGGATTAATTGTTAACCAAAGAATACAAATTACAACCTGTATGAGAGTGAAAGCCAATACACTGAGTCTCTGCTGAGTTGGACCAAACCATTTCATAACATTACTACCGGGTAATGTAGCCCTGAAGGCCATTAGCACCACTATAGTTTTCCCCAGAACACAAGAGATACAGAGGACAAAGGTGATCCCAAAAGCTGTGTGGCGAAGCATACAAGACCAGTCTGAGGGACGGCCGATGAAGGTCAGAGAACACAGGAAACACAGTTTTAAAGAGAGAAGCAGCAGGAAACTCAGCTCAGAGTTGTTGGCCCTGACAATCGGTGTTTCTTTATGAACTAAGAAGATTATGAATATCAAAATCGACAAAAATACACCAACGCAACAAAACGCAGTTAATACAGTCCCCATGATTTCTGTGAAGGAAAGGAATTCAGTCGGTTTTGGAATGCACTTGTCCTTTTTCTCATTGGGCCAAAATTCAGCAGTGCACAAAAAGCATTCTGTTGAATCTGAAAGAGAGTAAATACCCAACCCAATAAGAATAGAAAATCAATTAGTGATGAACAGCACTCATTTCATTAGCATTTAGGCTCATCATCCTAGTGAGCTTTAGAGTCACGCATCCTACCTGTTTCATTACTTATGCCTCCCTCTGGGCATTTAAAGCAATCAAAGCAGCACACGGGCGCTTGTTTATTAACGGCCTTGCGACTTCCCGCAGGACATGCATCCCGGCAAACAGACTTTGGAGGCTAAAAGAGGCAATAGTTATGCAACTATGAGTATGTTTTACATATCAAATCATTCCCCTAGTAGACATTCTGAGGAACAAGTCACTGCAACGTTTTTTTTAAGTTTAGTTATATTTTACCTCAGTGCTGTTAAGGGCCCATACGATTGTTATGTTAGGTGTAAACCTGAATCTCTGTCCTTCAGGTAAAGAGCTATCATAGTGCCCAATGTTTATCACATTCACAGATTCTTGCTCCTTGTACTGCCAATTTAACAGGTCATACTGTGCCGCATTGTCTCCGTTTTCATCAAAAGATACCTTGTGACCATTCAGTACGGTGAAATCCACCAGCTTCAGGTGTTCCAGTACCTGTGCAGAGAATATTCAATGTTAATATGTTATTGGAAAAAAACGGAAGTATATATATATATATATATTCACGCAAATTGAAATTGCATTTACAATACGACCATACTTTTCACACCATACTTATATATTTATCCGAACATTCTGTACCTGTTTGGGCTGGACATCAGTCTTGTTTACACAGTGTTTTCCTGTGGTGGGATTAAATCCATTTTCACATTGCAATAACGCATTAAGAGCATGTGCAATCGAGTACACAGCTGTGTACACATTTCTCACAGATCTTAATTCTGTGTTTGTGTAGGCACTGGAGATTGTTCTGAGATCCTCATCCCCACTACAGAGCTTTGTGGTATTTGATGAAGAGAAGCTGCAGTCAAAGAAACTTTCCCAAAAAGCTTTGATCATAACACTCTCTGGTTCATCACTCAGTTTCAGGCTCAGAAGAAACTCTGAAAGACCTGGAATAATAGACTGAGGCAGAGCAAACCCCATTGCCCCATGCAATACGTTCTTACTTCCAAGGGAAGCCAAATCTCTCTGTGAGATCCAAGCTTCACTACCTATCCATTGTTTACGAGGTAACTTATTCCCGTCTACGTTTTTAAATAACTCTCTTGTGTAGGTTAATGACATGTATAGCAGGACTACGCTTGATGTGGAGGCTTTCAGTTGCTCTGTTACTTTATGTTCTATCTTGGTATCTGTTCTCTTGTAATAAATCACATATTCCACACAGATACCCTCAGCTTTTCCTTGCTTAATGAACTCAGCTACACCATCAGATGCATATACCTCAGCACTGTGAATTATTCCTACCCACTGCCAGCCAAAATGTTTCATGAGCTGTACCAAAGCCGAAATTTGAAACTGATCACTGGGAACAGTCCTAAAAAATGTTGGATATATACGTTTATCACTTAAACAGGCACACGTTGAAAGATGGCTGATCTGTAAATAAAACAAAAAGTATACTAATAATTACGTTTAATAAAAAGTAATAATTAATAATTACCTATATATTAATCACTTCATTTATATTTAAATAAAATAATTGTGAATCATACACATAAAGACAATATTAAAATAGAAAACCCAAAATGTATCCAAGTGGGAATGCAGAGTCCACTTGGTCATTCTCCTTTCTAAAAAACATAACATGACTGAACATACAGTGCACTGTTTTTTAAGATTAGATTTAAATTTAAATATAAATATAATTTCACGTGAGGAAACTCACGTGAGGAATATCCAGCTCTCCCACTATAAGGTTTATAGCTTTGCTAACACCAGAAGATGAATGGCCAATCAATGCCTGCACTCGTTTTCTGCAGCTTTCGCCTTCCGTAACAGCTTCAAGGGCTGCTCTTACTAGGCTCTCAGTCCCACAGCCGTTATAGAGCCTGTAGCCCAAGGTCACTCCATCGAGAAGAGCTGAATTTGTGTTAATCTCCTCCACAGTGAAGATGACGGCACGGGCAAACAGCAACTCTCTGGGATTCAGCCTTGAAACAATACCAAAAAATATTCAATACAAACAATTTGAATACCAATACAAATGGATACACACAGCATAAAGAATAATTCAGCCTTTGACTGCCTGTTGAAAAAGTAGCATGACATTTAATTGCTTTTCAGAATAAAAATCTTTTACCTTCTGCAAAAAAGAGCGGGATATGCATGGTATCCATAATTATCTATTGCTCGAGATGAATTTAAAGAAAATATTCCTCCTATAATAAGATCCCCATCTTTGGAAAACTCCAAATAGCCTGTTTGCCCTATCAGTTTGCATGCCTGTTCCTCTGACTGCCCCTTTACCAGTAGTGTAATTAGGATAATGCTGATCAAGCCCATCACAGCAACCATCTCCTAGCCTGTAGCCATTCTTACCTGCACTAACATTTATAGTATTGTTGTTGTGAAGAATCATCAACCAGTAGACATATTTGTATGCCTGACTGCTCTTTAGACCAGGCACAATTCCAAATTAATTTCAAGTTCTATTGTCTGAGCTAATGTACAATTGTGAGCGTAACAGTGAGTATTGGCCATTTTCTTTCAAATGCAAATCAGGCAGTAATTGCTTGTAAGCATGAACAACCATTAGGAACTGAATATTGTTACATCTCAAAGGCTTACTATATGTTCTACGTTAGTTTTATGACCTTTAGCATTAGTAAATGGCAATTTATTTATATTTGACATCCAACACTTTTTATGATTTTCTCTGTAAATTTGCAAGGGCGCTTCCAACCTTTTTTCATGTTATGACAAAGTATTATTTTGACATTGTTATGTGTAAAGTGTCATCCTATAGACATTTGACATCAATAGACATTTAGTGGTATGTTTTAATGAAGACATTGTTTACATAATGCATGTTCAACAATTATTATCAAATTGTAATATATGTATATTGTTTCATTATTTTTCTCTATGAAACACAATAAACAAATAATGTATGCTATGGCACGTTGATTTTAATAACAAATATATACACTTATATTGTTATATTCTTTTCATCATCTGAAACTCATCTTTAAATGTTCTTGAATGAAGTGAGTCTCTGCTTTGAAAAAAACATATTACATAGGGTACATCACATTCTGAGACTGTAAGTAACAAAACTTTTACCCATTACAAAAATGTACATTAGACTTTATATTAAACTTATTTGCATATGGCTTTGTTGTTTTCTGTAGTATACACTGCCACACAGCACAAAAATCGTAATGGGCCTTATAAAGTAACATCTTCATGTTGACAGGATAGAGTGACAGGGCAAGGCTGAACTGAAGGGTGGAAATGGGTCAGATCTGATCGTATTAGCCTGACATATTGTCAGTTTTCACTCAAGACTTCTAGATCTAAAAAACAACAACACACTAACTAACTAATTCTTCAAGGTAACATCTAGAAATCTTCCTGTTTCTCTAATCAATCTTTTTTAAGAAGACAAAAATATATATCATGTCAATGTTTGGATGTTTTTTGGTTAACTGTAGAGCTATTTGAAATGATACACATTATACGTTTTTTTGATCCGGGCACTTGAATCATTGCTTTGGATTTTACAATATATGTGCTCTTTAGACTTAGGCTCTGGCTTGAAAATATTTATTGATTAATTGAGTGCTATTGTTCCAAAGGGTTACCATGCTCGCTCAATACTGGCCCAATCTCGAACAATTGGAAAATAGGGTCCACGTTGAAAAATAACAAAGTTATCAACTGAGCCTTTACTTAAACCCCGGTTCTATCTGTCGTAATAATCTAAAATATGAATTAAGAATTGTATCCATCTATTAAGCATTAGCCTAGCACATTTTAAGAAACGATTAGTGTTGTCTCCCTACAACTCTTTTTTCATTTTAATATATTTAATGTAATGTTTCAGGATCTTTATCATCGTAGCATCATAATACCATCTACAAATAAGGTTCACAGGGGCATGTTGAGTTTTATAACAATGATATACTTTGTTATTACCCTGGCATATTGTAGACAGGCTAGCAAACGCATGTGCATAGGAGCGCTAAATACATTCAATTTAGCCTGTATTGATCGCAGTAAAAGTGTAAATGAAAAACATAAAAAATACGATGTGGCCCAGTAAATGACAGCAAACTGGACATCCCTTTCACGTATTATGTTTTCACAACATAACTGCCTTCCATTCCTGTTTGGTGACATTTGGGTGACAAAGAACCACACAACACAAACCATCAACTGTGCAGCAGATAGTGGCAAAATACATGCTTGCTGCTGATGTGAGTGACACAACCATTGGAAAACCGTCCAAGTGGCCCTGAAGGCAATCAAAACATGGATTGGTTTCCCCAGGCCACAGGTGATATAGAGGACAAAGGTGATCCCGAACGCTGTGTGACGCAGCACAAAGGACCATCCCGGGGGTCGGAGGGCTGGTGGAGGTAAACAGTGTAACGTGAGAGTCAAAAGCCCCACAACAAAAGAGTTGTTGCTGTATCGGAAATCTGAGACGATTAATATTAATCGAATTACAATGATTGCAAGCAACAGCAGAAAAGATGATATAAGTACTTTCCCAAGCCTATAGATGATCCCATTGGGGTGTCTGTTCACTGCGCTTGACTCCATAGCAAATAAAACAACAGTGATTGCACCTGAGAAGAATGTGTGAGATTTAATGAAAACAATAATATAATAAACTGATACATGTATATCGTTTTGTTTGTTCTAGAGCAAGTGGCTCAATTGTTAGTTGACGTGTTTGATTAACATTTGTTTAGTTGTACAACTTACTTGGTCCTTTTGGTGTTGTTTTTCTTGACCGATTGGATGGACAAATTATTGCTGACAAGTGGTGCTGTAAAAACATACAAACACATACACACAGATTCACAAAAACAGAGAAAAAACAGAGATAGTATCACAGTAAATACTGAATAATGACCTGATATGTCTTCAAATAATCCATGTTTCATGTACATCTACATATCTGTTGTATTGGGCTTGATTATTGAACACATTACTTATCGTTGTCAAAATAAGTATTCCGCCAACAGTCTCCTTATGGTGTGGTCATTTATTTTGTTAGATAGTATCTGGCCTAGTTGAGCTTGGCCTTTTTGAAGTGTAAATTTGCTGTTCTATAAAACTGCTGTGAGTCTTCTTTCATGTGCACATTCTGAGGCTTGACCATAAACTGACCCATACAATATCGAATAATAATACAATTATTGGTGGAAGGAATTATCCGAGCATTTTCTCCATTCAATACATAAGGACATTGGGCTTTCCACATTTTTTATTAATCTATGGTCTCATGCCCCTTACCTGTTGATGTTCAGGCCCGATCCAGGCCTCAGGTGAGGGGTTCTCCAGCAACGTGAAGCATCTCAAAGTTACGCAGGACAGGAATGCAGAGTCCACCTGGACATTCTCCTTGCTAAAAAATATAACATGATTGAATATACTGTGCACTGTTTCTTGAGATTAGATTTAAATTTAATTATGAATAAATAATAGTTAGCGTCTTAAAGACTCAGAATTTGTAAAAAAAAAAAAAGTTAACATGTCCTGTATTAAATCCTGTGAAATAAAATGTTTAAAATCCTATAACATTGCATGAAATTTCATTTCAAAGGTTTGATAATTACACTATCTTATGAATTTAACAAGTCTAGAGATTGTGTGATTGCTTTCCCAATTTGCTGTTTAAACAAATAATTTAAATGGTTACCTGCTGAGGAAATAAAACAATTAAAACTTAAGCACTGATGAATTCAATCAAATCTTCTTTGGGAAATGCAACCCCTTCAAGAGAGCAAGTTTTCCTACACTTGTAATTTGCAATCGATGAACTCACCTTTGAAAGGTGAACGCCAGCTTCTTCGTCCCCTCAATGGTCACTTTATTATGCAAGCTATTTGAGAGTGCGTGCCACATCTCTGTTTCATGCTCATGCTGACTTAATGCCAGGCTGAGCCGGGAGCCAGGTGACACTATCCAAGTGTACAGTGTTAAGCAGATGAGTGTCAGAGGTGTCATCTCACAGCCTAACCCTTGGCATAGCCAGGACACTAGGATATGATGTGTGTTTTATAGCCTCGTCCTTGCTACCCAGGTGTGCACAACGGATCAATAAGTCATCGTCAGAGGTGTGCGTAAACATGGTGATTGCGTAAGGCCTCTAGAACTTAATTGCCATTTAGGTCAATATTGATCAGGACAAGCTTGTTGACCTTTTGATAGAAAAATTACAAAACTTTGCGCTTTGCAGATTGGCATTAATTACCTTGTCAATATTTTTTAAATAATAATAAAAGCGTATAGATACTAATATATTATATTGTTAATTAGATCTAGATTACAAATTAAAAAAGTACATACAAAGTTAACTGTCATACAACTGACATTCAAAGTAGAGGGTGGTGAAGAATTGTTTATGATATTCTTTTAACATTGTTCTAGAAGGAAATCAGAAGAGGGAGTCATGTACAATACAAAACTATTTACAGTAGGAGTTTTGATGTTCGAGTCAAGAAAAAAAACGGACAGTGCACCCACTTTTTTGTATTTTCTGTATTTCATGAAGAATTTCAAGTAGTGTAGAAACAGTCAAGCAATTTGGAAAGAAAGTGATAATTACATTAAGTTAGAGCAAATAATCAGTACTTTACTTCAGTTGACTTACCCATCATATGTTTTTTTGTATTTTGCTCTGGCCGTAGTAAGATTATAACACATTTAGGAATAAAAATGCATATAAGTAACCCATAACTTGAAGCTAAAATGGCGAAAATTTCCACAGCTACAGTGAACTTCCCAGGGGAACTGACATAAGCAGGGATGAAGGTGATCCAGACTGCACAGAATATCAACATGCTGAAGTTGATGAATTTGGCCTCGTTGAAATTATCAGGTAGATTTCTGGCCAGAAAAGCCATTATGAAACATAACATAGCTAGGAGCCCTACGTACCCTAACACAGCCCAGAACCCTATAGAGGATCCTAAGGCACATTCTAGAATGATCTTATCCCTATAAGTCTCCATATTCTTTACGGGATAGGGAGGGTTGATTGTTAACCAAAGAATACAAATCACAACCTGTACGAGAGTGAAAGCCAATACACTGAGTCTCTGCTGAGTTGGACCAAACCATTTCATAACATTGCTGCTTGGTAGTTTAGCCCTGAAGGCCATCAACACCACTATAGTCTTCCCAAGAACACAAGAGATACAGAGGACAAAGGTGATCCCAAACGCTGTGTGGCGAAGCATACAGGACCATTCTGAGGGACGGCCGATGAAGGTCAGAGAACACAGGAAACACAGAGTCAAGGAGAAGAGCAGTAGGAAGCTCAGCTCAGAGTTGTTGGCTCTTACTATTGGAGTTTCTCGGAATTGGAAAAATATCCACACTATAATTGCTGTTACAATCACTCCTGACAGGCAAAACAATGTTAAAATGAATCCCATGATCTCCGAGAAGGAAAGGTATTCAATCTCTTTGATGATGCATGTATCTCTTCTGGCATTGGGCCAAAATTCTTTATGACACTTCAGGCATTCCGCTGAATCTGTTTTTAACCAGAGACATCAATAACACTATTATTGATATTGTGCTGAAGAAAATGGAGGCTTGAGTTTGCAGTACAAAATCATGTATGTATGGTCATTTCTGATGCATTTCTATGAAAATGTTTAATTGAATAAGCAATTTCATACATATACCGTTATCAATAGCTATTCACAGAATCTATTTAACTATTTCCAAGTTCATAAATGGTTATAATGAACTGTAATTTAAACCAAAAATGTGTCGCTTTAAAAGTGATACCTGTAACATTGCTGATTTCTCCATCTGCACACGGTATACAGTCATAGCAGCAGACGGGCTGTCCTTTCTGGAGGACCTTGCGAGTTCCTGGGACACAACTCTCACTGCACACCGAGGCAGGCACCTGACGTATAATATATAAATTTAGCACCACAAGCAAAAATGTCATAGTGCCTCAACAATGTATTTGTGTATAATCAAGCTTCAGTGGATGCATGCATACATGTCACATGGCCTATAATTTAAGATATGAAATGGTTTGATGAACAAATGAATTAATTGATGATGATGATGACAGTAGAATAACCTATCCCTTCAACCTTACTAAATATTGTGTAGCAAGGCATTTTGCCCCACTAGCCAGAAATGCGAGAAGAAAGCTGCATGTACCCTATAGATTCCGCCTCCCCAAACAATGGGGATGCCATTCATAGTAAACTGGTTATCGCTGGGCAAAGCTGAGTTGTAGACACCAATTTGGGCTATCTGCATCGCTCCAGAGGTGACATTTTTCAAATTGATGAGTTCATATACGGCAGGAGAATCACCATTCTCATCAAAAAATACTTGTTCACCTTGTTTCGTTGTGAAATTGACGTTCTGTAAATAATGTAAGACCTGTAGAGGGGATACAAAATAAATTGTATCCTTCTGTATTAGCAATGTATGCATTTGTATCGTATGATGGTTAAAAAAATCTAGAATTTGAGAAAATGAAAAGCTATTGAAACTCCTTGTCGCCTTATAAATATAGAATAATAACTACCCTTGTAGACTTACTGACCTGCCAAGGCTCAATGTGGTCGATGTTTGCACAATCCCCATTGGAGAATGGGCCCATTCCGTCCTTGCAGTCAAACAGGTTGTTTAGAGCATGGGCCACAGCATAAACTGACTTGTAGACATTGTTAGTGAACCTCAGTTCAGACACATCGGTGAAGAATGATTCAATATTGTGTAAGCTCTCTGATCCATTACAGGGCATTCGTTGCATATTAGCAGTACCGTTCAGAGAACAGTCAAACATATATTCCCAGAAATCTTTGACAAACTGACTGTCAGGGAACTGTGAGGGTTGAAGATCCCTAAGGTGCTTCCCCAACCCCGGGATCTGAGCTCTGCTGACGATGAAGCCGATGGAGCCAACCAGGATGCTGTGGCCCTCAATGTCAGTGAGAGAGTGGTCTGTGAGCCAGGCATCACTGCCAACAAGCTGAAGTCCTGTAATATTGTGTTTGTACAACTCTGCTGCCAGCACCTTTATCTCTCGATGTGTCATAAATGCCATGATCACTTTGGAAGTTGAGCGCTTGACAACTTCAACAATTTTTGCTAATTCGTGAATTGGCCCTGTTTGCTGGAATGCTTCATAATACTCGATGCATACTCCCTCCTCTTGTGCAGCCTCTATAAATGTAGTCATCCCATTAATACCATAGTCATTGCTGCTACTTATGGCCCCAACCCAGGTCCAGCCAAAGTGTTTCATAAGTTTTGCCAAGGCTCTACTTTGGTGGTAATCACTGGTAATGGTTCTGAAAAAGGATGGATACTCCTGTCTGTTGCTCAGACAGGCACACGTTGCAAAATGGCTGATCTGTGTCAAAGAATCAAAGTCATAACATTTGTAGTACACATTATATCAACATTATAAGTTTGGAACAATGAGGATTCATGAAATACGATACATCGTAGAAACTTTCAATAGTTATAAAAGACAACACATTGTTGATCACCACAGGGATCAGAAATATCTTAACCAAAGACCATGTGTGTTCATATAGAATTGCAATGCAAAACATTTACCACAGGAATCTGGAACCTTCCTATAATCCGTGCAAATCCCATAGTTGGAGTAGAGGCGGAGTGGCCTAGCACAGCCTGCGTTGTCTCAGACTTTGTACAGTTTCCCTCATATATTTTAGTTCTTTGGCCATTTGCTAAATCTATTGCTGACTTCATGATGTTTGACATTCCACAGGCATTAAAGATCTTGTACCCCAGAGTGCGATTAGGAAGGAGGTCAGGGCTTTGGTTAAGTTCACCAATGGCAAAGATCATGGTTTGGGCAAATTTAAATTCTCTTAGATTAATACTGGAGAAACAGAAAGACAGAGTTGCTAGGATGAATACGATTAAAAAAAAAAAAGGGTCAAACAAGTTCAAGTTCAACGAAGGAAAATCATTGCTTCAAACAACAAAAAGGAATACTCACTTCATGCATGTCGGTGACATTGGTATGCTCTGAAAGGTTGGTATGCTACCTCTAAACCCGGTACGAAAGGTGAAAATGCCTCCTAGCATGAGATCTCCAGCCTTGAAGAGCTCAGGTGGGTGTGCCCGCCCCTGCAACACGCACACCGCCTTCCCTATCCGGGTAATCATAGCCAAGAGGACTAGCTTCAGCAGCGACATACTGCCACTTTGCATGACAGGCTGTTTTAGGCTTAGGAGACCTCGCTAGATATTTATAAAGACTCAACTCCGGCAGAGGCCTCTGAAGACTTAAAACAATGTCATAGGTCATCTTCACAATGCCCTTGAACCCATCATACCACCTGGGAGTCAGGTGTGTGAAACAACTGCTGCATGCTCCCTATGGGATGTAAAGGATGTGTGTTTGTGTAGAATTGCTGATCAATCATCAGGAATTTAATGCAAAGTTCTTACTAAGTTGTTAAGCTAGATCATAGAAAGGCTGATGGAGGTCAGGGTAATTTTTGTTTTTTCCCGAACAAGGAAACGCAAAGGATAATGAAAAGGGAATCCTATGATCACAAAATGTGACCAGATATCAAACCTTGGACACAAAGTACCACTGGTTGATATGACTGTACCAAGAAATATCTATGGAACTATACCATTCATTCAAACCATAGGTATTTTTGATGGTTTGCATTACATGTTTCTTTTTTGATAAGATCCAACATATGGGATATTACCACTGCCAAATGGAAGATTTCTTATATAATGATCAATTATATAATTGATGATTACCATTAATAATAATCTATGATCTTTATTTTTCAGGCATGCCCCTTATAGTGTCAGGTTAGTTTTAGTGGAGGAAAATAAACAAGACAAATAATTACATTAAAAAAACACAAAGACATTTTCTCATATTCACTGATGATCATATAGTTTTAATTTGTATGCTCATGTAATAATGGACCCGTTGTCCAAGTCAAGCAAACACGAAACACAAACATTCCTCATTCCAACAAGCCTGCGTTCACAGAAATCCGGAAAGGCCATAATCAAAAACAATATAGACAATTCAATTATTGGATAGTGTCCTGGCTTAATAACCATGTCTTACGTAATGTATTGTAATAATTAGAATCCACTCATGCTCCATCGTTATGCCTGGGCAGACTTGTCTGTCACCTGTTGTTCAGCTGGTTGAAAGCAGATGAGGCAATCTGATACAATGTCGTCGTCCCCCCCCCCCCCTGTGTCGAGGTTGGGGACTCTAGTCCCATCAACCCCTAAGGACGCCCGCCACTGGGTAATGGAGGCATATTTACACCAGATGGTGACCTATTTACCATTAAGTGTTTTTCTCAGTGGTTTGTTATTGACAGCTTTTCAGCATGTTTACCTCAGTGACTATTCTCAACAGTTTTACTATTCACTACATATCACCAGATGGATAGATTTTTTAAATTCATCAGAAATGTAAAGAAATGTCAAACAATCATGAAAGTGTTCATTAATTCCCATATGGGCTAAAGTGTGACAACATAAATACTTTTTCAATTAACTACAATTGTAGTAAATTTTCATATTATAATATACATATGCTAATATGTTTGGCCGACTGATTAATACCTTATACAAACCATCCCAATTAGCTTTGGCTCCTGTTTTAATCATATATAAATCCATAGCTGTTCGATCATGTTTTTATTTACTCTGCCATATCTCAACTGATCATTCAATATGGTTGAGTTTAAACATTTTAAACAAAGAAATTAGCTTTAGACTTTTGATGTCTGATAATATGAATTACTAATTAGTTCACTCAGTTGAACTTAGTTGAACTAAAGTTAACTAAATATTTTAAAGATGGAATTTTATGTAATTCCATGCATCCTTACGTTGTTAATTTGTGGCATGAATACATACTCTCCATTTATCTATACATGTTTTTAATTACCATAGTTTACTTTGATCGTTTTTATTCATATTGATAAGTCATTTATAATAACTTCACATATCAGTAGATTCACATAAATTCAATATTTTAATCCTCTTAAAGAATCTCACGGTTTTAATTCTTTCCCATTATGTGTTTTTTTGTGTTTTTCTGAGGCTTCAGTAAAAGTATGTAACATTTTGGTAGAAATATGCAAAAAAGCAACCCATAGCTTGAAGCCAAAATCGCAAAGGTCTCCACAGCTACCGTGAACTTCCCAGGAGAACTGACATAAGCAGGGATGAAGGTGATCCAGACTGCACAGAATATCAACATGCTGAAGGTGATGAACTTCGCCTCATTGAAGTTATCAGGCAGCTTTCTTGCAAGAAAAGCCAGTATGAAACATAATAAAGCTAAAAGTCCTATGTACCCTAACACAGCCCAGAATCCTATAGGGGATCCTAAGGCACATTCTAGAATGATCTTATCCATGTAGGTTTCCATATTCTTAATGGGATATGGAGGCTTGATTGTTAACCAGAGTATACAATTCACAACCTGTATGAGAGTGAAAGCCAATACACTGAGTCTCTGCTGAGTTGGACCAAACCATTTCATAACATTACTGCTTGGTAGTGTGGCCCTGAAGGCCATCAACACCACTATAGTCTTCCCCAGAACACATGAGATACAGAGGACAAAGGTGATCCCAAAAGCTGTGTGGCGAAGCATACAGGACCAGTCTGAGGGACGGCCGATGAAGGTCAGAGAACACAGGAAACACAGAGTCAAGGAGAACAGCAGCAAGAAGCTCAGCTCAGCATTATTAGCTCGCACTAGAGGGGTTTCACTGTGGCAATAGAAGACTAGCGTTGTAATGGTGGTCAGAAATACGCCAAAAAGGGAAAAAAGGACCACGACACTCCCCATGGTTTCATTGTAGGCCAAGAATTCCACTTCTTTGGGAATGCAGGAATCTCTGTATTTATTAGGCCAATATTCTAATGGACATTTCATGCAGTCTATTGAATCTGAAAAGTGGAAAAAAAAATTAACATTTACGTATTTATAGTAAGACCTAAAATTTCACGTTACTGTATATAAATGTAAAAATGTATTCAAGTTGTATGTACCTGTTGCATTGCTAATCTCGCCTAAGGGACAGGGTATGCAGTCGTAACAACAGACCGGCCGTTGTTTCTGCAGCACTTTGTGTGTTCCTGGTAGACAGCTCACACTGCACACTGACGCTGGAACCTGTCAGACATTCATCGATACAACTCGTGTAACAACACATAACAGAGCTATGATATGAACACTTAACAACAGGAACCAAAAATTTTTACCTCAGTATGACCACCACCCCAAACAACTGAGATGTTATTCATTAAAAACTGATTGTTCTCTGCAAGAGAGGCGTCATAGATGCCAACTGTGACACCTTCCATCGTTCCCTTTTTGGTCATCTGTAAATTAACAAGATCATATCTCGCTGGTGAGTCTCCTTGACTGTCAAAATAAACCCTTTCCCCGTTTGTTGTCGTGAAATTCACAGCCTGCAGATGCTGTAGGACCTTTACAAAAATGAAAAATGACAGAAACAAATTACCAGAAATGGCAATTCAATATTCAATATGTCATATGACATAGTGGATGTTGCTCACCTGCCATGGTTGAATATACTTTATTTCTGCACAGCTTCCATTTGATAATGGACTCTGGGTATCTCTACACTTTAATAGATTGTTTAGAGCATGGGCCACAGCATAAACAGACTTGTATATATTGTTAGTAAATCTCAATTCAGATACATCAGTGAACTGTGATTCAATGTCATGTAAGCTTTCAAGCCCACTGCATGGTTTTCTTTTCATATAATCCATCCCATTGAGAGAGCAATTAAACATATATTCCCAGAAATCTTTGACAAACTGGCTGTCAGGGAACTGTGAGGGTTGAACATCCCTAAGGTGCTTCCCCAACCCCGGGATCTGAGCTCTGCTGACGGTGAAGCCGATGGAGCCCACCAGGATGCTGTGGCCCTCAATGTCAGTGAGAGAGTGGTCTGTGAGCCAGGCATCACTGCCAACAAGCTGAAGTCCTGTAATATTGTGTTTGTACAACTCTGCTGCCAGCACCTTTATCTCTTGATGTGTCATAAACGCCATGATCACTTTTGAAGTTGAGCGTTTGATGATGTCTATTATTCTGCTCAGTTTATGCGATGACACCGTTCGTGAAAAGGCTTCAGAATACTCAACGCATACACCATTTTCAATTGCAGCTTGTATCAATGCCGAAATACCATTAAGGCCATATTCATTATCAACAGCTAGTGCTCCAATCCAGGTCCAGCCAAAGTGTTTCACCAGCTTTGCCAGGGCCCTACTCTGGTAATAGTCACTAGGAATAGTTCGGAAAAAGGTAGGATACGTCCTTCTGTTGCTTAGACAGGCACAGGTAGCAAAGTGGCTGATCTAAATGTAAGAAAAGTCCAAACATATTATTAATTTGCATTTGCAGATGATTTTAAATTGTTGTGCACGGTACTGAAAGAAACATATGCAAATACATATTCAAGTTATATTTAACTTACCACAGGTACATGAAACCGGCCAACAGTTTGTGCA
This sequence comes from Gadus macrocephalus, assembly GCF_031168955.1. Taxonomy (NCBI): domain Eukaryota; kingdom Metazoa; phylum Chordata; class Actinopteri; order Gadiformes; family Gadidae; genus Gadus; species Gadus macrocephalus. Next base: position 9,691,130 of record NC_082397.1, on the reverse strand, counting down.
ATTGGAATAGTTGGCCTTGATCCTGAATGTCCAAGTATAGCTTGTACTGTTTCACTCCGAGTACAGTTTTTCTCAATGAGTTCACTCCTTTGTCCATTTACCAAAGCAAGTGCAGCTCTAAGTACATCCATAGTTCCACAATCATCATATATCTTATAGCCAAGCTTTACACCGTTGAGTATTCCTGGATTTTTGTTGATCTCATTTATAGCAAAGATCATAGTTTGAGCAAATTTAAATTCCCTGAAAATGAAGCTGTGAAAGTTTTAATTTTTTTTAGATTTTTTAATAATAATTCTACATTAGTTGCAGGTTATCAAATGCATATAATGACTATATAGAACAAATTACATACTTCTGGCATTGTCGTTTCTGAGGAATGGTCTCAAATGTGTCAATGATGTATTTTTGCCTGGTGCGAAATGAGAAAATGCCTCCAATTGTCAAGTCCCCCTTTTGGGCTAGCTCAGGCCCCTCTGCCATCCCTTGAAGCAGGCAGACAGTGTATGCCCTCTCAATTAGCAGTACCACGAAGGCCATTCTTAGCAATGACATATCTTTGCTCTGCATTGCTCGAAACTAATCCACACTTAGTCTCACTTAACAGTGTTTTTCTAGCATTTATAGAACAAGGTTAGCATGGATTGGATACTAATGATCATGTGAGGGCCTCTGGAGACAGCAGTTCAACAAACAAATGTGACGAGCTCCAAATGTTTGTTCGATTTTTTATATACATTCACATAAAATATCCTTCAGGGGAAAGTATCATACTTTTTTTTTAATCAATCTATAATCGATTATTTTACCTATTCAATATTACAAAAGGAGACATGTTCATCAGGGAGAAATCAACCCTGGGGAAAAATAGTACCCGTCAATTATTATCAATCAATTTTTATACTTCTTTAAGGCCTTTGATATCCATGAAGAAGTTTCAAATAAAAGTATTTTTTTTTGCAAAATAAATCATGCCTTACATGGACCATGAATAGTTTTAGTATAACAAAGGTCCAATACTGATGTTCAATCTGCCGATATATTTTTCAGAGCCTCTGAAAAATGACTTTTTGAGATTCCATGCAGACCTATTTATTTTTATTTAAAAAAATATTTTAACCAGCAGATGATGCATCTCATGCTCTATCATCTATTTTATCATGCTATGGATAATCTATTACATCACTGCTGCCTCTGGCTTTATTATACATTTGTCTATGTGTGAAATATTATTATCCTCACAAAAGAATCACTTGGTTTAATACACTTAATAAAGACCATTTTGTGCTATGGAGAGTTTGTGAAATGATTATCAATCTATTCTAAGTTGTCCAATGGGTACAGTTTAAAGTATTCCAAACACATTAAAATAAAGAAAAAATATAGATGTATAGATAATTTCATTTTTTTTCTAGGATTTTAGACTTCATTAGAAAAACATTGACTTAAACATTGAATATATCATATATTATACCTGATAATATATTATATATATAATAATTCATTTTATTGGTTAAATTATTTATGAAATAAAAAACCTTGAATGAATAGTGATAAACTGCCTTAATCATTGAAAAAAACTTATTGATTCATGTAAACCTTTTTGAGAGTTAGAGACCACTTTACTTCATCAAAAGCATCCATAACATTTGGTAAAATAAAATTAACCCTTCTTCCCGATCATATTATTTTTTGTATTTTTCTCTGGTTTTAACAAGATTATGTAGCATTTTGGAATAAAAATACAAAATAGTAACCCAAAACTAGAGGCCAGGATTGCAAATATTTCCACAGCCACACTGAACTTCCCAGGAGAACTCACATAAGCAGGGATGAAGGTGATCCAGACTGCACAGAATATCAACATGCTGAAGGTGATTAATTTGGCTTCATTGAAGTTATCAGGCAGCTTTCTGGCCAGAAAAGCCAGTATGAAACATAACAAAGCTAAGAGTCCTATGTACCCCAACACAGCCCAGAACCCTATAGGGGATCCTAATGCACATTCTAGAATTATCTTATCTTTAAAATGACTAAAATTCTTAAATGGAAAGGGAGGGTTGATTGTTAACCAAAGTATGCAAATAACAACTTGTACAACAGTGAAAGCGAGAACACTGAGTCTCTGTCGACGAGGTCCAAACCATTTCATAAGATTACTACCGGGTAGTGTGGCCTTAAAGGCCATCAACACAGCAAGAGTTTTCCCCAGAACACAAGAGATACAGAGGACAAAGGTGATCCCAAACGCTGTGTGGCGAAGCATACAGGACCAGTCTGAGGGAGGGCCGATGAAGGTCAGAGAACAGAGGAAACACAGAGTCAAGGAGAAGAGCAGCAGGAAGCTCAGCTCAGAGTTGTTGGCCTTGACTATTGGAGTATTCCTATGTCTGAAGAAAATGAATGCCACTGTAGCAGTCAAGCAGGCTCCTAACAAGGAAGACACAGTGAGAATTGCCCCCATGATTTCAGTAAATGAGAGAAACTCAGTTTCCTTTTTCTTACAATCGTCTCTTCTCTCATTTGACCAGAACTCAGGATGACATCGCGCACAAGTGATAGAATCTGAAATTCAAAACAAATATGAATGAATTGATTTAATAAAAGCAGAAGGATGAGAACATTTAGCATTTTTGTTCATTAAATATCTTGTTCGACCAGATTTTGTCCGACTTTTTCTAGTTCTGTTCCAAATATGTATGGAATGAATCCCCATATATGCTATATGATATATAATATTAATGTATCAATGTTTAAGGAGAGAAGGAGCCTGTTATGACGGATACATTTTCATATGAATTGTGTGGCTCATAGTGTTAATAATGGTCTTGTTTTGACCTGTGTGTTACAGGGCCTTCTGCAGACATTGCTTACAATGAACCACCACTGCCTTCATAAAACATGTTAAAGTTATGAGCTGCACCTGTACTTACTCTTAATTGACATTTTTATTAGGAGGGTCCATTACCAAATTCAAGGTTACTTTTTTATTTTGATTCACTGTTTAAAAGAATGGCTGACAACTAATTCATATTTTCATGGCACTACCCTACATTAACTTGATTAACACTATAGTACCTGTTGTGTTACTGAATTCCCCCTCTGCACACGGTATACAGTCATAGCAGCAGACAGGCTTTCCTTTCTGGAGGACCTTGCGAGTTCCCAAAGCACATGTCCCACTACAGACTGAAATAGGTACCTGCGTGTGGAAAACACATTCAGATGCATTCAATGATGTTGAAACATTATTCATGAACATGCTGATATTTTTTTTATTGAAAAATAATGCTTAACCTGTTTAGAGTTATTTGCCCAAGACAAGGTTAGGTTATCTAGATGAAGCTGTTTGTCTTCAGGCAGAGACGCATCATAGAGACCAATAGTAACAAACTCCACACTGCCATCCTTCTTGGGCTGCCAGTTTATGATGTCATACTTTGCAGCTGGGTCTCCGTCCTCATTGAAGTAAACCTCCTCTCCCTCTTTGGTTTTGAACCTTATCTGTTTCAAATTTTGCAAAATCTGATGAGAAAAGCTTAATTTGTTATATTCTTTATTTCCGAAATGAGCAGTAGCATGTACCGTTTATTATATATATATATATACATACATACACACAGTACATAAAATTTTTAATATAACTCACCACTTGCGGATCTGTTGCTATAGTGTTGCTACACATTTTTCCACAGCCAAGGATTTTATGAAGAGTGTGGGCAACTGCATACACTGCTTTATATACATTGTTAAAGATAGGCATAAGTGACATGTCAGTGAAGCTGTTTTTTATCCCTGTGAGATCTTCATAACCAGTACAGGTTTCAATATTTTCTCCTGTTTGCTTTATAAGATTAAAAATACAACCGAAGGTTGTCTCCCAGAACTCTACAAACAATTTATTTCCAGAGGAGTTGAGTGGCTTCACATCCAACATGAACTCTCTCAGGCCAGTGACATGGGCCTTTCGGATTGCAAGGCCAATAGAGCCATCAAGGATGTAGTGGCCCTTGGCAATAGCAGTTTGGGAATCTGATATCCATCCCTCAGTGCCTACCCATTGGTACCCTGTGAGGTTGTGGTGGGCAAACTCCTCTATGAGTTCATCCATATCCATATGAGAAAGGAACGCAATAATAACCTTGGAAGTAGAACCCTTAATAGTCTCTATAATCTTCTGCTTTTGTTCTGGTGGATCCGTCCTGAAAAAAGGCAATGAGTACTCAAGACAGATTCCGAGCTGTGTGGCTATTTCTATAAATGTGGCCATTCCATTGTTCCCATAATCATCATTTGTTCTAATAGCCCCTACCCAGGTCCAACCAAAGTGCTTGACCATTTGGGCCAGGGCTCTACTCTGGTAGTAGTCACTGGGTATGGTTCTGAGGAATGATGGATACTTGACTTTGTTGCTTAAACAAGCACATGTTGCAAAGTGGCTGACCTGGGGACAGAAAAAAAAAAGATCACAAATGCATTATTCATTTTAGAATTACGGATGAGGGAGGTAGAAGTATTCCGAAAAATTGACATGGTATCTTCTATGTTTTAAACACTTTACCATCGGAGTGTGGAAAGGTCCAATAACAGTGTTGATTGCCATGCAGGGGGAAGAGGAGGTCTCTCCCATGATGGCAGGGACAGATCCACTGCAAGGTTTCTCAAACGTAGTGGCCGTTTCCTCATTGCCATTTATCAAAGACAGCGCCACTCTGACTGCCCGTGCAATCGAACCACATGCATCATAGATCTTATATCCCAGTTTAATGCCAGGCAGAAGGTCTGTGCTGTTGTTTATCTCCTCAATGGCAAACAGCATTGACTGGGCAAACTGGAACGCTCTGAAATTCAGACTTGAACCAAAGGGTTATAATTACATATAAAATAAAAAACATGTATATTAGAATTGTGCATGAATTCATCCATATGTGTATGATTTTAAACTACCTTGTGCACTGCAATGGTAGTGGACTGTGAACATAGTTAGACTCTATGTTCTTCCAGCTGCTGTGAAAGGAGAAGATTCCACCCAAGATGATGTCTCCAGTCTTGAAGAGCTGGGGCTCCTCTGGCTCCCCCATCAGGCTGCACACTCGCTCCTCAGACTTGGAGAAAGACGCCACGAGTAAAAGCTGTAGAAGAGCCAAACCCTGCTCTGACCACCTCTGTGTGGAGAGCATACCTAACATGGGTGGCATCACATGCAGCATAGAACAAGGCATACGCAGCACTGTCATTTATATCAAAGGGGAGTGTGACAAATATAGTAATCTTACAATATTAATCCCTCTGGAGTGGGGGGTAAACAATTTGATCAAGTGAGCACACTTGTTCCACAAAGGGTTGCTACTTTAATTAATGAAAATCGAATGCAACAAAAGCATAATCGATAAAGTGATTGCTTTCACTGAATTTACATGGCAATATGAATTAGCGATACTAAAGGTATGTATGATGAATAAGTAAAAACAAATATCACAATAATATTGTACTTGTTTTGTTTCATGATGATCAGCCCACATTTGATATACCCTGAAAAAACAAGAGACTAGAGGAACCGGAGTCAGGTTTCCGATTCATAAATAGTACAGATTACTTGCTAAACTCACAGATATATTTGAGCTCTGAGTGGAGAATTTGCATTGCCACTATTGATCCCAATATATTAATACACAGTCTAAAACATTGGGATGACATGGTTCCCAAAATATATCTGAGCGATTATTAATGTCAGTGTTGGGAACTCTGTGTGGGAGAAGTGAAATGAGGCCATCTTGTTCTCCTTCTATTTTAATTATTAATGATACTTCTGGATGATCATCAGACTGCACAATATTAGCCTTATGCAGGCCAAAAATAGTTATACGTTTCAGTTGAACCTAATGACCAAAGGGTATTAAGACTCATATTATCTTAGTTACAATTATGCCATGGCCTTAATAGGTCCATAAGTAGTTATATGAAAGCAATTATGATTGTATACAATTTCTAATTCAAATTATTACTGATGATGATTAATTTGGAATAAAAAAACATAGTTGCAAAAACTCAAGAGGCCCACGTGACATACAGAACACATGGCACAGTCATACATGCTAAAGTTTTTATTAAAATTATTATTATGAATTATTTCACCATGAATATGAGCATCTACAAATCTAACTCTTCTTACTCATCATATTCTTTTTTGTGTTTCTTTCTGGTTTCAACAATATTATGTAGCATTTTGGTATAAAAATACAAAATAGTAACCCAAAGCTTGAGGCCAAGATAGCAAATATTTCCACAGCAACACTGAACTTCCCAGGAGAACTGACATAAGCAGGGATGAAGGTCATCCAGACTGCACAGAATATCAACATGCTGAAGGTGATGAATTTGGCCTCATTGAAGTTATCAGGCAGCTTTCTGGCCAGAATAGCCAGTATGAAACATAATAAAGCTAAAAGTCCTATATACCCCAACACAGCCCAGAACCCTAGAGGGGATCCTAATGCACATTCTAGAATTATCTTATCTTTAAAATGTCTTAAATTCTTAAACGGATAAGGAGGGTTGGCTGTTACCCAAACTATGCAAATCACAACTTGTATAGAAGTAAATGTTAGAACAACAATTTTTTGTCGACGAGGTCCAAACAATTTCATTAGATTACTACCGGGTAGTGTAGACTTAAAGGCCATCAACACGGCAAGAGTTTTCCCCAGAACACAAGAGATACAGAGGACAAAGGTGATCCCAAAAGCTGTGTGGCGAAAAATACAGGACCAGCCTGAGGGACGGCCGATGAAGGTCAGAGAACATAGGAAACACAGAGTCAAGGAGAAGAGCAGCAGGAAGCTCAGCTCAGAGTTGTTGGCCTTGACTATTGGAGTATTCCTATGTCTGAAAAAAATGAATGCCACTGTAGCTGTCAAGCAGGCTCCTAACAAGGAAGACACTGTGAGAATTGATCCCATGATTTCAGTAAATGACAGAAACTCGGTTTCCTTTTTCTCACATCCATCTCTTCTCTCATTGGACCAGAACTCAGGATGGCATCGCACACAAGTTATAGAATCTAAAATTCAATAAATAAAGGTAGAATTATTACGAGACACTTTTTTTTTTTAAAGAAAGAAGCAGGTTGAGTAAAATCAAAAAAAAAAAAAACAACTCCCTTTTTTACCAGTTTTCTCATTTATTTTCCATTTATACACAATTCTACTATGCATCCTTTTGTTTTGAATGTGTATTTTCCCCTGTATATCTTAAATCATATATAATTATTTACATTATAAGCAGTGTAACTTCATAATGGAGACTTATTCGCATGACAGCAATGTCAGAGTAAAGACAGTTGAGGCTCATAGCATTAACAATGGTCTTGTTTGTGCAAGAAAACCAACAGGGCTTGACCAGTGCATTGCTTAGCCTACTTCACTCATTCCTTAGCAGGAACAACTGCCTTCATGAAGCACACAGTAAAGTTATGCAGTCATCCTACATTCTCTTGAGCCAGGCTATAGTACCTGTTGTGTTACTGACTTCCCCCTCTGCACACGGTATACAGTCATAGCAGCAGACAGGCTTTCCTTTCTGGAGGACCTTTCGAGTTCCCAAAGCACATGTCCCACTGCAGACTGAAATAGGTACCTGCATGGGAAAACACAGTCAGAGTAGTTTCAAATGTATTTGAAATTGAACAAACAATGATGGTTAAAAATTGTGTGCTGTTCAATATTTAATGGAAAAACAGAACTTAACCTGTTTTGAATTATTTGCCCACGTCAATGTTAGGTTATCTATATGTAGTTGTTTGTCTTCAGGCAGAGACGCATCGTGGAGGCCAATAGTAACAAACTCCACACTGCCATCCTTCTTGGGCTGCCAGTTTATGATGTCATACTTTGCAGCTGGGTCTCCATTCTCATTAAAGTAAACCTCTTCTCCCTCTTTGGTTTGGAACTTTATGTTTCTTAAATGCTGCAAAATCTGATGGCAAATGCATAATTTTAGCACAATGATCGCATTCAGTGCTTATTCAGTCACCAATCTACAGTGGAATTTACGGTACATAAACATTTGGTGTAACTCACCGCTTGCGGATGTGATGCTATAGTGTTGCTACACCTTTCTTCACAGCCAAGAATACTATGAAGTGTGTGGGCAACTGCATACACACCTTTATATACATTGTTAAAGATAGACATAAGTGACATGTCATGGAAGCTGTTTTTTATCCCTGTGAGATCTTCATAACCAGTACACTGTTCCAGATGTTCTCCTGTTTGCTTTATATTACTAAATATACAACCAAAGGTTGTCTCCCAGAACTCTGTAAACAATTTATTTCCAGAATTGTTGAGTGGCTTCACATCCAACATGAACTCTCTCAGGCCAGTGACATAAGCCTTTCGGATGGCCAGGCCAATAGAGCCATCCAGGATGTAGTGGCCCTTACTAATTGCAATTGGGGAATCCGATATCCAGCTTTCAGTGCCTACCCATTGGAACCCTGTGAGGTTGTGGTGGGCAAACTCCTCTATCAGTACATCCATATCCATATGAGAGAGGAACCCAATAATAACCTTGGAAGTAGAACCCTTAATAGTCTCTATAATCTTCTGCTTTTGTTCTGGTGGATCCGTCCTGAAAAAAGGCAATGAGTACTCAAGGCAGATGCCGAGCTGTGTGGCTGTTTCTATAAATGTGGCCATTCCATTGTTCCCATAGTCATTATTCGATCTAATTGCCCCTACCCAGGTCCAACCAAAGTGCTTGACCATTTGGGCCAGGGCTCTACTCTGGTAGTAGTCACTGGGTATGGTTCTGAGGAAAGATGGATACCGGACTTTGTTGCTAAGACAAGCACATGTTGCAAAGTAACTGACCTGGAGGATAGAGAATAATATCAGAAATGCATTATTACAGATCAAAATGACCTACAAAGAACAAAATAAATACGAATGAAAATATACAGACCACTATAAGTATGAGAAAAAAGACACACGCTATTCAAATTTTCAGCCTAGGATTATTTGAACCACTTTACCATCGGGGTGTGAAAAGGTCCAATGACTGTGGCTACAGCCATAGAGGGGGAAGAGGATTGTAGTCCTATAATAGCAGGGACCGATCCAATGCAAGGTTTCTCAGACATGGTGGCTGTACCCTCATTGCCATTCATCAAAGACAGCGCCACTCTGACTGCCCGTGCAGTTGAACCACATGCATCATAGATCTTATATCCCAGTTTAATCCCAGGCAGAAGGTTTGTGCTGTTGTTTATCTCCTCAATGGCAAACAGCATCGCCTGGGCAAACTGGAATGCTCTGAAATTCAGACTTGAACCAAAACATTATTATGGCATATAACATAAAAAACATGCATATAGTATAATTGTATATAAATCCATCTCTATATGTAGGATTTTAAACTACCTTGTGCACTGCAATGGTAGTGGACTGTGAACATAGGTAGACTCTATGTTCTTCCAGCTGCTGTGGAAGGAGAAGATTCCACCCAAGATGATGTCTCCAGTCTTGAAGAGCTGGGGCTCCTCTGGCTCCCCCATCAGGCTGCACACTCGCTCCTCAGACTTGGAGAAGGACGCCACGAGCAAAAGCTGTAGAAGAGCCAAACCCTGCTCTGACCACCTCTGTGTGGAGAGCATACCTAACATGGGTGGCATCACATGCAGCATAGAACAAGGCATACGCAACACTGGTATTTATATCAAAGGGGAGTGTGACAAATATAGTAATCTTTCAGTATTGATCCCTCTGGGGTGGGGAATAAACTATTTCATGATTATCAACATTTGATAATGTGATGAACCTTAAGAAAACTAAAATCTCGAGAAATTAGTTTTATATTTGAACTATAGTACAGATTACTAGCTAAACTAGATATATAATTAATTTGTACAGTTTATGTCTTATTTACATTGAAATATTTGGTTCTCAATCGAGAATTTGAATTGCCACTATTGATCCCATTACAGGAACACATGTTTGCTTAAATTCAACTTTTTTCAACTCTTTCAACTTTTTCAACTATTAAGCTTTTTAAAGAATAATCACAATGGAAGTCAATGGGCAAGGCTATACATTTGACAAATAGGTCCATGGATAGTTATATCAAACCCATTATAATTGCATTGAATTCAAAATTGAAATGATTAATGGAGCCCTTTGAATTAAAAATTGAGCGGCACAAATCAAGAGGCCTGAATGGCATAAGGAATCGCGTCCAGGGATGCTAAAGTCTTTATTAAAATATTTATTATTTCACTCTGATTCAGAACATCTACAAATCTAACTCTTTTTATCCATCATATTCTTTTTTGTGTTTCGTTCTGGTTTCAACAATATTATGTAGCACTTTGGAATAAAAATACAAAATAGTAACCCAAAACTAGAGGCCAGGATAGCAAATATTTCGACGGCAACACTGAACTTCCCAGGAGAACTGACATAAGCAGGGATGAAGGTGAGCCAGACTGCACAGAATATCAACATACTGAAGGTGATGAATTTGGCCTCATTGAAGTTATCTGGCAGCTTTCTGGCCAGAAAAGCCAGCATGAAACATAATAAAGCTAAGAGTCCTATGTACCCCAACACAGCCCAGAACCCTATAGGGGATCCTAATGCACATTCTAGAATGATCCTATCTTTAAAATGCCTTAAATTCTTGAACGGATAAGGAGGGTTGGATGTTAGCCAAACTATACAAATCACAATTTGTATGAAAGTAAAAGCTAAAACAACGATTCTTTGTCGACGTGGTCCAAACCATTTCATTAGATTACTACCAGGTAGTGTAGCCTTAAAGGCCATCAACACGGCAAGAGTTTTCCCCAGAACACAAGAGATACAGAGGACAAAGGTGATCCCAAACGCTGTGTGGCGAAGCATACAGGACCAATCTGAGGGACGGCCGATGAAGGTCAGAGAACAGAGGAAACAAAGAGTCAAGGAGAAGAGCAGCAGGAAGCTCAGCTCAGAGTTGTTGGCCTTGACTATTGGAGTATTCCTATGTCTGAAGAAAATGAATGCCACTGTAGCAGTCAAGCAGGCTCCTAACAAGGAAGACACTGTGAGAATTGTCCCCATGATTTCGGTATATGACAAAAACTCAGTTTCCTTTTTCTCACATTCATCTCTTCCCTCATTGGACCAGAACTCAGGATGACATCGCACACAAGTGATAGAATCTAAAATTGAATAAAGAAAGAAAGTATAATTATTTTATTCAATATTAGATGCATTGAATAGAAAAAATAACGTAGTAGGGTGAGAAAGTGTAGTATTTTCTTACAAAGATGTTGTTTTTCCAGATTTAGATTTTGTATTTTATAGTTTTGTTTAATTCTGAAGTGTTATCATTCCCATATATTGTATATCGTTTACCATATATATTAAAATTAAAATGGCAAAGTTAAAGGAGAACAGCAGCCTAACTGTCATGATGGAGACATTTTCGTATGAGTGCCATGTGAGAGTAAACACAGGTGTGGCTCACTAATATGGTCTTGTTTGTGCAAAAGAACCAACAGGGCTCAACCAGTGTGTATCTTACCTTCCTCAACCAATTTGTCATCAATGAACCACTGCACTCATGATAAAGCTTTTGATCATATGAGCTACACCTGTACCTACTCTTCACTTAATCTACCTTGACTGAATTGTGAAAAAGGTTGATAAATTAATTCAGTGTTACTTTGTTACGATGATTAACTGTTTCAAAGAGTGGTTGAGGATTAACAGATACAATCATGGCACTGAACCTACATTCTCTTGAGCAACACTATAGTACCTGTCATGTTACTGACTTCGCCTTCTGCACACGGTATACAGTCATAGCAGCAGACAGGCTTTCCTTTCTGGAGGACCTTGCGAGTTCCCAAAGCACATGTCCCACTACAGACTGAAATAGGTACCTGCATGTGGAAAACACAGTCAGAATTTAATCAACTCTATTTTAATATTGTTGTTCAAACATTGTTCATGGACTGTGCCAATCATTATTTAATGGGTAAAAATAACAACCTGTTTTGAGTTATTTGCCCAAGTAAAGGTTAGGTTGTCTAGATTTAATTGTTTTTCTTCAGGTTTAGACGCATCATAGAGGCCGATAGTAACAAACTCCACACTGCCATCCTTCTTGGGCTGCCAGTTTATGATGTCATACTTTGCAGCTGGGTCTCCATACTCATTAAAGTAAACCTCCTCTCCCTCTTTGGTTTTAAACATTATCTCTTTCAAACGCTTCAAAATCTGATGAGAAATGCTTATATTTAGCACATTCATCATGCTTAATACTTGATTAAATCAGCAGTCTACAGTAGCATTTACAGTATATAATGTTTTGTGTATAACTCACCACTTGCTGATCTGATGCTATAGTGTTGCTGCACATTTCTTCACAGCCAAGAATATTATGAAGAGTGTGTGCAACTGCATACACTGCTTTATAAACATTGTTAAAGATAGGCATAAGTGACATGTCATTGAAGCTGTTTTTTATCCCTCTGAGATCTTCATGACCAGTACAGTGTTCCCTGTTTTCTCCCGCTGGCTTTATATTATTAAATATACATCCAAAGGCTGTCTCCCAGAACTCTGTGAACAATTTATTTCCAGAAGAGTTGAGTGGCTTCACATCCAACATGAACTCTCTCAGGCCAGTGACATGGGCCTTTCGGATGGCCAGGCCAATAGAGCCTTCAAGGATGTAGTTGCCCTTTGCAATAGCAATTTGAGAATCTGATATCCATCCCTCAGTGCCTACCCATTGGTGCCCTTTGAGGTTGTGGTGGGCAAACTCCTCTATTAGTACTTCCATATCCATATGATTGAGGAACGCAATAATAACTTTGGAAGTAGAACCCTTAATAGTCTCTATAATCTTCTGCTTTTGTTCTGGTGGATCTGTCCGGACAAAAGGCAATGAGTACTCAAGACAGATGCCGAGCTGTGTTGCTGTATCTATGAATATGGCCATTCCATTGTTCCCATAGTCATCGTTTGATCTAATAGCCCCTACCCAGGTCCATCCAAAGTGCTTGACCATTTGGGCCAGGGCTCTACTCTGGTAGTAGTCACTGGGTATGGTTCTGAGGAAGGATGGATACTTGATTTTGTCGCTAAGACAAGCACATGTGGCAAAGTGGCTGACCTGGGGGACATAAAAACAAACACAAAGGCAGTTTTCAAGTTAGAATTACAGATAAAAATACAGAAAAATAGACACAGTATTTTCTATGTTTAGGATCAAGGTTATTTTGAACGACTTTACCAATGGAGTGTGAAAAGGTCCGATGACGGTGGATATTGCCATGCAAGGAGATGACGAGGTCACTCCTATAATGGCAGGGACAGATCCACTGCAAGGTCTCTCAGACATGGAGGCCGTTTCCTCATTGCCATTTATCAAAGACAGGGCGACTCTAACTGCCCGTGCAATCGAACCACATACATCATACATCTTATAGCCTAGTGTAATGCCAGGCAGAATCTCTGTGCTGTTGTTTATCTCCTCAATGGCAAACAGCATTGACTGGGCAAACTGGAACGCTCTGAAATTCAGACTTGAACCAAAGGGATAATATGACATCCAAGATCAATACATTTGCATTTAAATGTGAAGTATATATACATTTTTATACGTTTTATTTTGAAGTACCTTGTGCACTGCAGTGGTAGTGGTCTGTGCACGTAGGTAGACTTCATGTTCGTCCAGCTGCTGTGGAAGGAGAAGATTCCACCGAAGATGATGTCTCCAGTCTTGAAGAGCTGGGGCTCCTCTGGCTCCCCCATCAGGCTGCACACTCGCTCCTCAGACTTGGAGAAAGACGCCACGAGCAAAAGCTGTAGAAGCGCCAAACCCTGCTCTGACCACCTCTGTGTGGAGAGCATACCTAACATGGGTGGCATCACGTGCAGGAAAGAAAGAGGCATACACAGTACTGGTATTTATATCAAAGGGGAGTGTGACAAATATAGTAATCTTACAGTATTGATCCCTCCTGGGGGGGGGGGGGGGGGGGGTAAACAATTGAAACAGGTAGGCACAATTCATGCAACTTCATTATGTGATTTACCTGAAGCAACTAAAACAAGAGAAATCCCATTGATTTTTCAGATCAAACCAAAGTATTTAAATCTTAATATTGCGGTTCTTGGTGGACTACTTGCATTGGCACTATTGACCACAATATTTGAATACATATAAGTCATTGAGACGGCCTGGCTCGTAACAAGCATATGAAATGCAATGATACGCATTGAATGCAATATCAGGATTATTTGTATATTTTAATTTAGGGCGCTGTCACACCAAAATTGTACCGGGGGCGAAAATTGTACCGCCTACGTAATCCGCGTTCGAAACATAACGCCATCGTTCGACGCGATTGTCCGTTGCCAGGCAGGTTTCAAAAAACATTTGTGCTCATGTTGCCAAAGACAAAATAACATAATACAGATAACACTTGTTTTTACTTAATATAATAATACTAGCTTGTGTTAATAGACTCAGTTTTTATTCGCTAAATGCGATTAAACAATTAAATGCAATACAAATATAAAGTTAGCAACGCTAATAAATGTCATTTGTAAAATAATTGTTATCTGTTTGATGTTATTTCGTCTTGTGACGCTCAATGAATAACCGCGAATGTTCATGAACCATCCTACGTCATCGTTCGACGCGATCGTCCGTTGCCAGGCAACGTCCGACACGATCGCCTGTTGCCAGGCCGGTTTGGAATTTTCGAACGCAGATTACGTAGGCGGTGCAATTTTCACCCCCGGTACAATTTTGGTGTGACAGTGCCCCTTTCACTGGGCCGAAATTTCCATAGGGGGCGCTATAATTTGTGGTCAAAGTCAAACGATCAGCCCTGCCTTCCCAATAAATTTACAATACTGAAACTCTGTGTAGCTGGCTTATTTTGCATGCTGAACATTTTTGATTCTTGGACCCATAATTTCTGTCTGGGGTTTCATTTTTTGTGCTATGGAATTTTCGGAAATCTTTAAAAATGTTCTCAAAGTCAAACAAAAGTCAAAATTACCCAAGATTGTATGCACACAATCTATAGACTTGTATGTTCTTGAATTTAGCAAAGATTTTTGACATCATAAAAGATGGCTCACCTAATGCGGAAATCCAAATCCTTCAATATTCAATCAATTAGTTACACTTGAGAAAAGGCAAGGGACTGGAAACAAATTGGGAACATACCCCTTAATAACTGTCGATAAAAATGGCGTCACAGTGCAAATTTGAATAACTGCTAAGCTGAGCGATAATGCTCTAAATCGATCACAATTCCGCTTCAGAAGGTGGCAGGACCTGGAAACTTGCCAGGCACATAGAGGCCACCTCCCTTAACAGGAGGTATGAAGTATGGTGTGGTTATCTCATTCCATGACTTCACAGTGCAAATTACAGTGAATGCTCTTAAGCGTAATGCACAAATTCACATCCAGGCGGCCCAAGATCACAAAAAAATGGCATCTACTATTAAGGTCCCATGGCATGAAAATGTCCCTTTATGAGGTTTTCTAACATTAATATGAATTCCCCTAGCTTGCCTATGTTCGCTAGAAACTCCCCTTTCTCTGCCTTGCCCGCCCAGAGAATTTGGCCCGCCAATAAGACAATGAGCTACGACCGTGCGAGCACCACATGTGTGTGTGTGTGTGTGTGAATGCACACAGTGTAACGCAAGTGTTGTACACTTCTTTGTTATTTGGATAACCGTTCTGCTGTTGGTGTTATGGCGCATAACACGTCGGGTTCTCTGACGTCGCTGGTATTTCCACAACGAGACTTGTAGTGGGCGTTGTCTCAGCCATGGTTGCGATGGAATTTGGGGAAAGGAACTTAGGCTTTGTCTCCCTGAAGTACATGAACCGCGACATGGAGGAGAAAGGGATTGTTGACCGCGATTGTCCCCCGAAGGAGTGCCGCTGCCCGCTTCTGAGGTGGGGGATCCTCGGCAGCGGGCAATCACGCAACTCGCATTCCTACCTTGCGTACCTCACAGCCGGAGCAATCGTGGTCAGGTACCGAGGCACCACCCGCCGCCCGCTGCCCGCTGAGGGAGCACTGAGGGATGGATATCCGAGGGGGTGGTACCTCGGCAGCAGGCAGCGTGGCTCCGGCGGGCGACAATCCCTTTCTCCTCTATGTCGCTAGACTGGGTAGCCCCGCCCATTCTGTCTGCGATTTGAGAAGGGTCTTGAGAAGAGCAATACATTTCTTTCTGCTTCCGATACGTTTTTGCGGGAGCCAATCACCAAGCTGGCTTTTCCCCCTGGCGCACTATTGGCTTGTTTAACAAAATGACGACAGGGAAGCGACGGCAAGCAGCCAATTGCGTACAGAGTCATTTGAATTAGGCCCATTGATCACGCCTCTTGTGCTGAAGAAAATGACAGCAGCTTCCCCAGACCAACGTGCAATCTACGATTGAGCTTGGTCTGGCAATAGCCAGGCTACCATAGAGCGGTTCAGTCTACGTCAGATTGATGTGGAAATGGAAGAACCAGAGACGTCAGTGGACCCGACGCAGTCGTTTGAGATTCATAATATTTTCTAGAGGCGCACACAGCTTTTGGTCATAATATATATTAGATGATATAGATATCGATGTATAATATGATATTATTTAGATATAGAGCTCCAGGACTCCCGCCCGGAGCACCCGGAGTGTTCTAGAATATTTACAGAACACGGTCAAAAGCTGTGTGCGCCTCTGGATGATATTATTTATCTGAGCCATTGTGATACATCCACCGTCAACACTAGCCCATGGTACCGTGGCTGCTTAGGGCCACACCCCACCCTCCACCCTGACCCGCCTCTTAAAAACAGCAAATTTGTTGAAAGCTCATTGTGGGACTGGCTCGTACTGGCTGTAATTATGCACCAAGGCTGAATTTCTTGAACGTCTTCAAAATACCGTAAAAAGGGCACACTAACACCTATATATAAGCATCCATAAAGCAGCATGCCATGGGACCTTTAAACCACTGTTTGTGTGTGTGTCTTTGTGCTTGTGTCTTTGTGTGTGTGTATGTATGTGTGTGCATGTATGTATCCATATTTGTCTGTGTGAGTGTGGGTCATAGTGTGTGTCTTGAGTGTGTGTATGTGCGTGTTTGAGTCAGTATTTCTGTCTGTGTGTGTGTGTCGGTCTGTGCGCGCATTCATTTTTGGGAGCAAAAAAAAACAGGGCTGTAGTACAACGACCCACCCTTTTCAGAGGAGTAGTTGGGGCTAGGAGTAATGATGTGCACCTGTGAATCAGTTTGAGATGCCGGTCGCTGGGGTTGGCGTGCATGGGCTGTGAATACCTTGGGTGACTGCTTGCAGTCCTAGTTATAGATGACAGTTTTACTTACTGACTGAAAGTTTTAAACTCACCTCATCACAGTTACTAGGATGTAAATGCCAAAAAAGGAAGCTGGGGGTTTATTTGTATGTAATAACGTTAACATGATTATAAATGATGAATTATGATAGCTAAAGCACTTTCGAATAAAGATGACAAAAATAAGAAACCAAGAGGCCAGGATGGCACAAAGAACACATGTCACACTCATGAATGCTGAAGTCTTTATTGGAAAATTTATTTTTTGGACTATGAATAGAAACTTCTGTAAAACTAACTCTTCTTCTCCATCATATTCTTTTTTGTGTTTCTTTCTGGTTTCAACAATATTATGTAGCATTTTGGAACAAAAATACAAAAAAGTAAACCAAAACTAGAGGCCAGGATAGCAAATATTTCCACAGCCACACTGAACTTCCCAGGAGAACTGACATAAGCAGGGATGAAGGTCATCCAGACTGCACAGAATATCAACATGCTGAAGGTGATGAATTTGGCCTCATTGAAGTTATCAGGCAGCTTTCTGGCCAGAATAGCCAGTATGAAACATAACATAGCTAGGAGTCCTATATAACCCAACACAGCCCAGAAACCTATAGCGGATCCCAATGCACATTCTAGAATGATCTTATCTTTAAAATGTCTTAAATTCTTAAACGGATAGGGAGGGTTCGCTGTTACCCAAACTATGCAAATCACAACCTGTATAAAAGTAAAAGCTAGAACAACGATTCTTTGTCGACGAGGTCCAAACCATTTCATTAGATTACTTCCGGGTAGTGTTGCCTTAAAGGCCATTAGCACAGCAAGAGTTTTCCCCAGAACACAAGAGATACAGAGGACAAAGGTGATCCCAAAAGCTGTGTGGCGAAAAATACAGGACCAGTCTGAGGGACGGCCGATGAAGGTCAGAGAACACAGGAAACACAGAGTCAAGGAGAAGAGCAGCAGGAAGCTCAGCTCAGAATTGTTGGCCTTGACGATTGGAGTATTCCTATGTCTGAAGAAAATGAATGCCACTGTAGCAGTCAAGCAGGCTCCTAACAAGGAAGACAGTGTGAGAATTGTCCCCATGATTTCAGTGTATGACAAAAACTCAGTTTCCTTTTTCTCACATTCGTCTCTTCTCTTATTGGACCAGAACTCAGGATGACATCTAACACAGGTGATTGAATCTAAAATTAAATAAAAAATATGAGGTTACATTTATTAAAATAGCATTAGTAGCATTATATAATTTAAGCATTTTTTTTAATGATCTTGTTTTGCCAGTTCTCTCATTTATTTTCTACTTTTGTTTGGAATGCACAATTATTCATATATATGGTAAACCATACATATGTTTTTACCAATATATTTCATTATATTCAGTGTAACTTTCATAATGGACACATTATTATATAATGTGTCCTTTATGACTGAATGAATTCATAATGGATATATGACTGCATACATTGCAGTCAAATGATTGCGATGTAAAAGTAAACACAAATGATTATATTTATGGCTGTAATCCTACATTCTCTTGAGCCAGGCTATAGTACCTGTTGTGTTACTGACTTCCCCCTCTGCACACGGTATACAGTCATAGCAGCAGACAGGCTTTCCTTTCTGGAGGACCTTTCGAGTTCCCAAAGCACATGTCCCACTGCAGACTGAAATAGGTACCTGCATGTGAAAACACAGTCAGAGGACTTTCAACTGTATTTAAAATTGAACATACAATGATGTTTAAACATCATTCATAGACTGTGCTGATCAATATTTAATGGAGCAAATTAATTTAACCTGTTTTGAGTTATTTGCCCACGTCAATGTTAGGTTATCTATATGAAGCTGTTTTTCTTCAGGCAGAGACGCATCAAAGAGGCCAACAGTAACAAACTCCACACTGCCATCCTTCTTGGGCTGCCAATTTATGATGTCATACTTTGCAGCTGGGTCTCCATACTGATTAAAGTAAACCTCTTCTCCATCTTTTGTTTTAAACCTTATTTTTTTTAAATGCTGCAAAATCTGACGACAAATGATTAATTTTAGCACATTGATCACATTTAGGGCCTATCTAAATCTCCAATCAACGAGTAATTTACAGTTAATCACATTTTGTTTATAACTCACCACTTGCGGATCTGATGCTATAGTGTTGCTACATGTGTCTCCACAGCCAAGAATTGTATGAAGAGTGTGGGCAACTGCATACACTGCTTTATATACATTGTTAAAGATTGGCATAAGTGACATATCATGGAAGCTGTTTTTTATCTGTGTCAGATCCTCATAACCAGTACACTGTTTGAGTGTTTTTTCTGTTTGATTTATATGATTAAAAATACAACCAAAGGTTTTCTCCCAGAACTCTATGAACAATTTATTTCCAGAGGAGTTGAGTGGCTTCACATCCAAAATGAACTCTCTAAGGCCAGTGACATGGGCCTTTCGGATGGCAAGGCCGATGGAGCCATCCAGGATGTAGTGGCCCTTCGCTTGTGCATTTTGGGAATCTGATATCCAGCTTTCAGTGCCTACCCATTGGTACCCTGTGAGGTTGTGATGGGCAAACTCCTCAATTAGCACATCCATATCCATATGATTGACAAACGCAATAATAACTTTGGATGTAGAACCTTTAATGGTCTCTATAATCTTCTGCTTTTGTTCTGGTGGATCTGTTCTGATAAAAGGCAATGAGTACTCAAGACAGATTCCGAGCTGTGTTGCTGTATCTATGAATATGGCCATTCCATTGTTTCCATAGTCATCGTTTGATCTAATAGCCCCTACCCAGGTCCATCCAAAGTGCTTGACCATTTGGGCCAGGGCTCTGCTCTGGTAGTAGTCACTGGGTATGGTTCTGAGGAAGGATGGATACCGGACTTTGTTGCTAAGACAAGCACATGTTGCAAAGTGGCTGACCTGGGGGACAGAAAAAAAAAAAATCACAAATTCAGTTTTCAAGTTAGAATTGCAGATAAGGTGAAAGACATTGAAAGAATACAGAACTATCAGCATACAGAAAAATAGACAGATTTTGTGTGTTCAGGAAAGAGGTTACTTGGAAAGACTTTACCAATGGAGTGTGAAAGGGTCCAATAACTGTGGATATTGCCATGCAAGGAGAAGACGAGGTCACTCCTACAATGGCAGGGACAGATCCACTGCAAGGTTTCTCTGACATGGAGGCCACTTCCTCATTGCCATTAATCAAAGACAGCGCGACTTTAACTGCCCGTGCAATTGAACCACATAGATCATACAATTTATAACCTAGTTTAATGCCAGGCAGAATGTCTGTGCTGTTGTTTATCTCCTCAATGGCAAACAGCATCACCTGGGCATACTGGATCGCTCTGAAATTCAGACTTCAACCAAAGGGTTTTTATTACATATATAATCGAATACATGTTCATTAGAATTTGGTAAATCTATATATGTATATGATTTCAAACTACCTTATACACTGTAGTGGAAGTGGTCTGTGCACGTAGGTCGACTCCACAGTCTTGAAGGTGCTGTGGAAGGAGAAGATTCCACCCAAGATGATGTCTCCAGTCTTGAAGAGCTGGGGCTCCTCTGGCTCCCCCATCAGACTGCACACTCGCTCCTCAGACTTGGAGAAAGACGCCACGAGCAAAAGCTGTAGAAGAGCCAAACCCTGCTCTGACCACCTCTGTGTGGAGAGCATACCTAACATGGGTGGCATCACATGCAGCAAAGAACATGGCTGATACAGCACTGGTATTTATATCAAAGAGGAGTGCATCAAATATAGTAATCTGACCGTATGAGGGGGGGGGGGGGGGAGGGGGAAACAAAGATTTATTTTATAAAAATGTAATGCAGTGAAAGCGCAATGGATAAATGGTCTTCCATTAAATTTCCTGTGATTAATGAATCAATGTTATTCAAGCCATGCAGTATTGAAAATTAAACACAAATCATTCAACACTATTGCATTTTCTATGTTTCACGATTATCAGCCCTCATATGATTTACCCTAAGAAACTAAAAACCAGAGAAATCCCAGTCAGTTTTTTAGATCAAGCCAAAGTATAGATGACTAGCTAAACTAGAAACGTAGTAAGTTGCTGCAGTTTACTATAGTATTTAAATCGTAATATTTTGGTTCTTAGTGGATCTTTTGCATTGGCACTATTAACCACAATATTTGAATACAGTTATATGTCATTGAGACGGCATTGTTCGTATCACAAATACAATCAATGCACTTGTATTTTGTAATATATCATAGCAAATGTTCGATATAATTAATAATTGTTCATGATTCAACTGTTTAATTTTAAACCTGCTTCATATTTTTTGGTTGGTCTCATTGTCTTCTGGAGAGGTGGCTACCACAAATGCTAACCATTTCCAACATTGTGGAGCCTAACGTCAATATTAAACCTTGAAACACAATGTAAAGCTGAAACAGTTGCGTTATTTCTTATTACACTGGCGCTACAATGATTAATAGATTGGAAACATGATTGTTAAGTACCGGGCGTCTATTTGACGACCCCAGTACCTATGGCTAGAGGCTAGGTGCTTGCTACATATCTGGTGTACTTCCAGTAGAAGCTAAATGCTAAAAACAATGCTTTAAAACAATATTTTATCGTCATGCTATTTATACAAACGATATGTCATATGAAATCTAAGACTCCACATAGAGTCCAACGGTATAAGCCTCTTCATTTTGTGAGCCTATCTCGATTACCTAGATGTGAAGGGTTAGTAACATACTTTTCCAAGTTACTACCACACACACACACACACACACACACACACACACACACACACACACACACACACACACACACACACACACACACACACACACACACACACACAGTGTGTGGCTTTATTACAACATAATTCCAACTTTACTTTGCACTACAGCACTCACCACACTTTCTGCAGGAAATGCATCTTGTAGTTTGAATTTCACATTCTTAATATAATTATATATGATCAATAATTGAAAGGATAGCTACAGCACTTTGAAATAAACACAGCAAATAACAAACAAAGAGGCCAGAATGGCACGAAGAACAAATGCCACGCTGATGAATGCTAAAGTCTTTATTGGAAAACGTATTTCTTGGACTATGAATATAAACTTTTGTAAAATTAACTCTTCTTATCCATCATATTCTTTTTTGTGTTTCTTTCTGGTTTCAACAATATTATGTAGCACTTTGGAATAAAAATACAAAATAGTAACCCAAAACTAGAGGCCAGGATAGCAAATATTTCCACAGCCACACTGAACTTCCCAGGAGAACTGACATAAGCAGGGATGAAGGTCATCCAGACTGCACAGAATATCAACATGCTGAAGGTGATGAATTTGGCCTCATTGAAGTTATCAGGCAGCTTTCTGGCCAGAAAAGCCAGCATGAAACATAATAAAGCTAAGAGTCCTATGTACCCCAACACAGCCCAGAACCCTATAGGGGATCCTAATGCACATTCTAGAATGATCTTATCTTTAAAATGTCTTAAATTCTTAAACGGATGAGGAGGGTTGGCTGTTAACCAAACTATACAAATCACAATTTGTATAAAAGTAAAAGCCAGAACAACAATTCTCTGTCGACGAGGTCCAAACCATTTCATAAGATTACTACCGGGTAGTGTGGCCTTAAAGGCCATCAACACAGCAAGAGTTTTCCCCAGAACACAAGAGATACAGAGGACAAAGGTGATCCCAAACGCTGTGTGGCGAAGCATACAGGACCAGTCTGAGGGACGGCCGATGAAGGTCAGAGAACACAGGAAACACAGAGTCAAGGAGAAGAGCAGCAGGAAGCTCAGCTCAGAGTTGTTGGCCTTGACTATTGGAGTATTCCTATGTCTGAAGAAAATTAATGCCACTGTAGCAGTCAAGCAGGCTCCTATTAAGGAAGACAGTGTGAGAATTGTCCCCATGATTTCAGTGTATGACAAAAACTCAGTTTCCTTTTTCTCACATTCGTCTCTTCTCTTATTGGACCAGAACTCAGGAGGACATCTCACACAGGTGATAGAATCTAAAATTCAATTAAAATATAAGTTAGAGTTATTACATTTATTAAAAGACATTTTTTATGAAAGAAAGTAGCACGATGATATAAATTAAGTATTTTTTTCAATTATCTTATTTGGCGAGTTCTCTTATTTAGTTTCTACTATTCTTTGGAATGGACGGTTTATTCATCCCTGTATATGTTAAACAATACATATGTTTATACAAATAAATGTTGTTATAGTAAGTGTATCTTTTATAATGGAGACAGCAATGTAAAAGTAAACACAAATTATTATTTTCATGACAATAATCCTACATTCTCCTGAGCCAGACTATAGTACCTGTTGTGTTACTGACATCCCCCTCTGCACACGGTATACAGTCATAGCAGCAGACAGGCTTTCCTTTCTGGAGGACCTTTCGAGTTCCCAAAGCACATGTCCCACTGCAGACTGAAATAGGTACCTGCATGTGAAAACACGGTCAGAGTAGTTTCAAATGTATTTGAAATTGAACAAACAATTATGGATAAAAATTCTTCACGGAGTGTGCTGATCAATATTTAATGGAAAAACAGAACTTAACCTGTTTTGAATTATTTGCCCACGTCAAGGTTAGGTTATCTAGATGTAGCTGTTTTTCTTCAGGCAGAGAGGCATCAAAGAGACCAACAGTAACAAACTCCTCACTGCCATCTTTCTTGGGCTGCCAATTTATGATGTCATACTTTGCAGCTGGGTCTCCATACTGATTAAAGTAAACCTCTTCTCCATCTTTTGTTTCAAACCTTATATTTTTTAAATGTTCCAAAATCTGATGACAAATGCTTAATTTTAGCACATTGTTCATATCCAGGGTTTATTTAAATCACCAGTCAACAGAGTCATTTACAGTTAATAACATTTTGTTTATAACTCACCACATGCGAATCTGATGCTATAGTGTTGCCACATGTGTCTCCACAGCCAAGAATTTTATGAAGAGTGTGGGCAACTGCATACACTGCTTTATATACATTGTTAAAGTATGGCATAAGTGACATATCATGGAAGCTGTTTTTTATCTGTGTCAGATCTTCATAACCAGTACACTGTTTGAGCGTTTCTTCTCTTTGATTTATATGATTAAAAATACAACCAAAGGTTTTCTCCCAGAACTCTGTGAACAATTTATTTCCAGAGGAGTTGAGTGGCTTCACATCCAACATGAAGTCTCTAAGGCCAGTGACATGGGCCTTTCGGATGGCAAGGCCAATAGAGCCATCCAGGATGTAGTGTCCCTTCGCTTGTGCATTTTGGGAATCTGATATCCATCCCTCAGTGCCTACCCATTGGAAACCTGTGAGGTTGTGGTGGGCAAACTCCTCAATTAGTATGTCCATATCCATATGATTGAGGAACCCAATAATAACCTTGGAAGTAGAACCCTTAATAGTCTCTATAATCTTCTGCGTTTGTTCTGGTGGATCCGTCCTGAAAAAAGGCAATGAGTACTCAAGACAGATTCCGAGCTGGGAGGCTATTTCTATAAATGTGGCCATTCCATTGTTCCCATAGTCATCATTTGTTCTAATAGCCCCTACCCAGGTCCAACCAAAGTGTTTGACCATTTGGGCTAGAGCTCTACTCTGGTAGTAGTCACTGGGTATGGTTCTGAGGAAGGATGGATACTTGACTTTGTTGCTAAGACAAGCACATGTTGCATAGTGGCTGACCTGGGGGACGGACACAAAATTATCAGAATTGCAGTTTTCAAGTTAGTATTGCAACTAAGGTGAAAAAAAAGTAGCGAAAAGAACAGAACTAGAAGCATACAGAAAAAAAGCCAAATTTTCTATGTTCAGGAAAGAGGTTACTTGGAAAGACTTTACCAATGGAGTGTGAAAGGGTCCAATAATTGTGGATATTGCCATGGAAGGAGAAGACGAGGTAACTCCTACAATGGCAGGGACAGATCCACTGCAAGGTTTCTCTGACATGGAGGCCATTTCCTCATTCCCATTAATCAAAGACAGCGCGACTTTAACTGCCCGTGCAATCGAACCACATAGATCATACAATTTATAACCTAGTTTAATGCCAGGCAGAATGTCTGTGCTGTTGTTTATCTCCTCAATGGCAAACAGCATCACCTGGGCAAACTGGATCGCTCTGAAATTCAGACTTCAACCAAAGGGTTATTATGATTACATATATAATCGAATACATGGCCATTAGAATTTGGTAAATCTACATATGTATATGATTTAAAACTACCTTATACACTGTAGTGGTAGTGGTCTGTGCATGTAGGTGGACTCCACAGTCTTGTAGCTGCTGTGGAAGGAGAAGATTCCACCCAAAATGATGTCTCCAGTCTTGAAGAGCTGGGGCTCCTCTGGCTCCCCCATCAGGCTGCACACTCGCTCCTCAGACTTGGAGAAAGACGCCACGAGCAAAAGCTGTAGAAGAGCCAAACCCTGCTCTGACCACCTCTGTGTGGAGAGCATACCTAACATGGGTGGCATCACATGCAGCAAAGAACAATGCTGATACAGGACTGGTATTTATATCAAAGAGGAGTGTGAAAAATATAGTAATCTGACCGTATTGATCCCTCCTGGGGGGGGGGTTAACAATCACATTGTTATCTGTCATTTAGATGGCGTTATTCGCATCACAAATACAATCAACACACTTGTGTTTTGTTATATATCATAGCAAATATTCAATATAATTAATACTTTTTTCATGATTCAACTGTTTAATATAAAACCTGCTTCTTATTTTTTCAGTTGGTCTCATTGTCTTCTGGTGAGGTGGCCTTAACAAATGCTAACCATTTCCGACATTGCGAAGCTTAACGTCAATATTAAACCTAGAAACAAAATGTAGAACTAAAACAGTTACAGTCTTTCTTATTACACTGGTGCTACAATGATTAATAGATTGGAAATATGATTGTTAAGTACGGGCGTCTATGTGACGACCCCCGTACATATGGCTAGAGGCTAGGTGCTTGATACATATCTGGTGTACTTCCAGTAGAAGCTAAATGCTGAATACAATGCTTTAAAACAACATTTTACCGCCATGTTATCTATACAAACGATATGTCATATAAAATCTAAGACTCCACATAGAGTCCAACAGTATAAGCCTCTTCATTTTTTGAGCCTATCTCGATTACCTAGATGTGAAGGAATAAGGTGAGTACCATACTTTTCCAAGTTACTACCACACACACACACACACACACACACACACACACACACACACACACACACACACACACACACACACACACACACACACACACACACACACACACACACACACACACACACACACACACACAAACAGTGTGTGGCTTCATTACAACTTATTTCCAACCTTTCTTTGCACTACAGCACGCACCGCATTTTCTGCAGGAAATGCATCTTCTAGTTTGAATGTCACAATCTTAATGATCAATTATTGAAATGATAGATATAGCACTTTGAAATAAAGATAGAAAATAACAAACCAAGAGGCTTGGATGGTACAAAGAACAAATGTTACGCTGATGAATGCTAAAGTCTTTATTGGAAAACATATTTTTTGGACTATGAATATAAACTTTTGTAAAACTAACTCTTCTTATCCATCATATTCTTTTTTGTGTTTCTTTCTGGTTTCAACAATATTATGTAGCATTTTGGAATAAAAATACAAAAAAGTAACCCAAAACTAGAGGCCAGGATAGCAAATATTTCCACAGCCACACTGAACTTCCCAGGAGAACTGACATAAGCAGGGATGAAGGTCATCCAGACTGCACAGAATATCAACATGCTGAAGGTGATGAATTTGGCTTCATTGAAGTTATCAGGCAGCTTTCTGGCCAGAAAAGCCAGTATGAAACATAACAAAGCTAAGAGTCCTATGTACCCCAACACAGCCCAGAACCCTATAGGGGATCCTAACGCACATTCTAGAATGATCTTATCCTTAAAATGTCTTAAATTCTTAAACGGATAGGGAGGGTTGGCTATTAACCAAACTATACAAATCACAACTTGTATAAAAGTAAAAGCTAGAACAACGATTCTCTGTCGACGAGGTCCAAACCATTTCATAAGATTACTACCGGGTAGTGTGGCCTTAAAGGCCATCAACACAGCAAGAGTTTTCCCCAGAACACAAGAGATACAGAGGACAAAGGTGATCCCAAACGCTGTGTGGCGAAGCATACAGGACCAGTCTGAGGGACGGCCGATGAAGGTCAGAGAACACAGGAAACACAGAGTCAAGGAGAAGAGCAGCAGGAAGCTCAGCTCAGAGTTGTTGGCCTTGACTATTGGAGTATTCCTATGTCTGAAGAAAATGAATGCCACTGTAGCAGTCAAGCAGGCTCCTAGCAAGGAAGACACTGTGAGAATTGTCCCCATGATTTCGGTATATGACAAAAACTCAGTTTCCTTTTTCTCACATTCATCTCTTCTCTCATTGGACCAGAACTCAGGATGGCATTTTACACAGGTGATCGAATCTAAAATTAAATGAAATATCCATTACAATTATCACATTTATTGAGAGACATTTTTTTATGAAAGAATGTAGCATGATGAGGAAAATGTAGCATTTATAAATGTATTTTGTCTCACTAGTCTTGTTATTTACTTTCTAATATTGCTTAGAATGTTTAGTGTATTTATCTAATTTTTGTGTAATTATAATCGGTGTAATATTAGTAATGGAGACTTTTTCCCATGAATGCATGTCAAATAAACACAGTTGTGGCCCACAGCATTAATAATGGTCTTGTTTGTGCTAGAGACCAACAGGGCTTGAGCGCTGTATTGCTTAGCCTACTCCACTCATTCCTTGGCAGTAACCACTTCCTTAAGGAAACACATATCAAAGTTATAGGATGCAACTTTACTTACTCTGCATTTACTGTATAAATGCTCCATTAACAAATTCATGGTAACTTTCTTGTGATGATTAACTGCCTAAAAGAATGGTTGACAACTAATTCATATATTTATGGCACTACCCTACATTATCTTGAGGAACACTATAGTACCTGTTGTGTTACTGACTTCCCCCTCTGCACACGGTATACAGTCATAGCAGCAGACAGGCTTTCCTTTCTGGAGGACCTTGCGAGTTCCCAAAGTACATGTCCCACTGCAGACTGAGATAGGTACCTGCATGTGAATACACAGTCAGAGTTGATTCCACTGTACTGATCTGAACTTGACTGTGCTGATCATTATTTAATGGAAAAAATAACTTAACCTGTTTTGAGTTATTTGCCCAGGTCAAGGTTAGGTTATCTAGATGTAGCTGTTTGTCTTCAGGCAGAGACGCATCATAGAGGCCAATAGTAACAAACTCCACACTGCCATCCTTCTTGGGCTGCCAGTTTATGATGTCATACTTTGCAGCTGGGTCTCCATTCTCATTAAAGTAAACGTCCTCTCCCTCTTTTGTTTTGAACCTTATTTTTTTTAAATGCTGCAAAATCTGATGGCAAATGCTTAATTTTAGCACAATGTTCGCATTCAGTGCCTTTTTAAATCACCAATCTACCGAATAATTTAAAGTTAATCACATTTGTTTATAACTCACCACTTGCGGATCTGATGCCATAGTGTTGCTGCACATGTCTCCACAGCCAAGAATTTTATGAAGAGTGTGGGCAACTGCATACACTGCTTTATATACATTGTTAAAGATAGGCATAAGTGACATGTCATGGAAGCTGTTTTTTATCTCCGTAAGGTCTTCAAAACCTGTACATTGTTCTAGATTTTCTCCTGTTTGCTTGTTATGATGAAAAATGCAACCAAAGGCTGTCTCCCAGAACTCTGTGAATAATTTATTTCCAGAGAAGTTGAGTGGTTTCACATCCAACATGAACTCTCTCAGGCCAGTGACATGGGCCTTTCGGATGGCCAGGCCAATGGAGCCTTCAAGGATGTAGTTGCCCTTTGCAATAGCAGTTTGGGAATCCGATATCCAGCTTTCAGTGCCTACCCATTGGAACCCTGTGAGGTTGTGGTGGGCAAACTCCTCTATGAGTACATCCATATCCATATGAGAGAGGAACCCAATAATAACCTTGGAAGAGGAACCCTTAATGGTGTCTATAATCTTCTGCTTTTGTTCGGGTGAATCTGTCCTGAAAAAAGGCAATGAGTACTCAAGGCAGATGCCGAGCTGTGTGGCTATTTCTATAAATGTGGCCATTCCATTGTTCCCATAGTCATCATTTGTTCTGATAGCCCCTACCCAGGTCCAACCAAAGTGCTTGACCATTTGGGCTAGAGCTCTACTTTGGTAGTAGTCACTTGGTATGGTTCTGAGGAAGGATGGATACTTGACTTTGTTGCTAAGACAAGCACATGTTGCAAAGTGGCTTACCTGGAGGATAGAGAATAATATCAGAAATGCATTATTACAGATCAGAAAAACGTACAAAGTGAGAAATTAACACAAATGAAAAGATACAGACAGCTAGAACCGTAAAAAAAGACACATGATATCTCAATGTTCAACCAAGGATTATTTTGAAACACTTCACCATTGGGGTGTGAAAAGGTCCAATTACTGTGGATACAGCCATACAGGGGGAAGATGAGGTCACTCCTATAATGGCAGGGACAGATCCACTGCATGGCTTCTCAGACATGGTGGCTGTTTCCTCATTTCCATTGATCAAAGAAAGTGCAACTCTGACAGCTCGCGCAAGTGAACCACATACATCATACATCTGGTAGCCTAGTTTAATGCCAGGCAGAAGGTCTGTGCTGTTGTTTATCTCCTCAATGGCAAACAGCATTGACTGGGCAAACTGGAACGCTCTGAAATTCAGACTTGAACCAAAGGGTAGTTATTACATATAACATCAAAACATGTCCTTTAGAATTAGTTAAATCTATATGTATATATACAATTTAAAACTACCTTATACACTGGAGTGGTAGTGGTCTGTGCATGTAGGACGACTCCACAGTCCTCCAGCTGCTGTGGAACGAGAAGATACCACCCAAAATGATGTCTCCAGTCTTGAAGAGCTGGGGCTCCTCTGGCTCCCCCATTAGGCTGCATGCTCGCTCCTCAGACTTGGAGAAGGACGCCACGAGCAAAAGCTGCAGAAGAGCCAAACCCTGCTCCGACCACCTCTGTGTGGAGAGCATTACTAACATGGGTGGCATCACATGCAGCAAAGAACAAGGCTGATACAGCACTGGTATTTATATCAAAGAGGAGTGTATCAAATATAGTAATCTGACAGTATTAAACCTTCTGGGGTAGGGGGTAAACTATTTGTTCAGGTGAGCACACTTGTTAAACCAAACGTTACCCATTTATTTAATAAAAATGTAATGCAGAGAAAGCAAAATGGAATCGTTATGAATGCTTTTAGATGAGTTAACTGGCAGATATGCCCATAAGTTGATTAAGGTTAGTATGATGGAAACGCAAACATAAATGATGTAACAATATTATATTTGTTTTATTCTTATGATTATCAGCCCTCAAGTGATGTAGCCTAATAAGTCTCAAAACTAGGTCAGGTTTCAGCTCAAACTATAGCACATAGGACTTAACTAGATAGTTTCTTGATGCAGTTTGACGTAGTATTTGCATGTTTTTGCTGTGATTGGAGCATTTGCATTTCTACTATATCACCGTATTTATATACATGGTCTTGTTACATTGAGACGAATATGAATGTCAGTGTGGGAAAAAAATGTGTGTCAGAGCAGTAGAAGGAGGCAGTCTTGTTTCTGTTCTGTTTTCATTAGAAATGATCCACTTTGATGATAATGAGACGGCACCATATTATCTTTGTGCAGAACATTATTTCATTTCCTTTGAGTTTACTGACTGAACATTTTAAAACTCGTTTTATCATGTTTACCAGGGAGCAATTGGCAAAAAGGCAAGATGGGTGGTTATTTGAATTTCTTTATGTTCATAGGATTATATTTTAATAAGAAATTAAAATGATAGCTATGGCTCTTTTGAATAAAGCTAGAAAAGCACAAATCAAGCTGCAAAGATGGCAAAAATATAATTTGTCCCAGTCATTCATGCTACAGTCAATAATGAAATATATATTATTTAACTATGAATGAGTACATCTACTAATCTAACTCTTCTTATCCATCATGTTCTTTTTTGTGTTTCTTTCTGGTTTAAACAATATTATGTAGCATTTAGGGAAAAAAATACAAAATAGTAACCCAAAACTAGAGGCCAGGATAGCAAATATTTCCACAGCAACACTGAACTTCCCAGGAGAACTGACATAAGCAGGGATGAAGGTCATCCAGACTGCACAGAATATCAACATGCTGAAGGTGATGAATTTGGCCTCATTGAAGTTATCAGGCAGCTTTCTGGCCAGAAAAGCCAGCATGAAACATAATAAAGCTAAGAGTCCTATGTACCCCAACACAGCCCAGAACCCTATAGGGGATCCTAATGCACATTCTAGAATGATCTTATCTTTAAAATGTCTTAAATTCTTAAATGGATAGGGAGGGTTGGCTGTTAACCAAACAATACAAATCCCAACTTGTATAAAAGTAAAAGCCAGAACAACAATTCTCTGTCGGCGAGGTCCAAACCATTTCATAAGATTGCTACCGGGTAGTGTAGCTTTAAAGGCCATCAACACAGCAAGAGTTTTCCCCAGAACACAAGAGATACAGAGGACAAAGGTGATCCCAAATGCTGTGTGGCGAAGCATACAGGACCAGTCTGATGGACGGCCGATGAAGGTCAGAGAACACAGGAAACACAGAGTCAAGGAGAAGAGCAGCAGGAAGCTCAGCTCAGAGTTGTTGGCCTTGACTATTGGAGTATTCCTATGTCTGAAGAAAATGAATGCCACTGTAGCAGTCAAGCAGGCTCCTATCAAGGAAGACAGTGTGAGAATTGATCCCATGATTTCAGTAAATGACAGAAACTCAGTTTCCTTTTTCTCACAATCATCTCTTCTCTCATTGGACCAGAACTCAGGATGACATCGCACACAAGTGATAGAATCTAAAATTCAATAAAATAAGGTATAAACATTAGATTTCATGAACATTTTAAGGAAAGTAGTAACATTGTGTAAAATACATAACAATCTTATGATTATTAAAGGTCCCGTGTATAGAATTGAGTGTCATTAGGAACAGACTTGACAAATGGAATATAATAATCATAAATAAGTTTGTTTTATTAGTGTTTAATCCCATGAAAATAAGAATTGTGTTTTTGGCACCTTAGAATGCACCCTCTATATCTACACTGAGAAAAGGTCATTTTCAATGGACCCTCCCACTTTGGACCCAAATTGTACTACGGACGCCCAGAATGGACAAAAGAAGTTGTGCATCTTTAATTGACAATCATGCCCTATCTTACTTGTAAACTTTGACCTATTCTTTTTCGGACAGCTAAACTAAATACAATTAATGAATCCATCAAGGATTCCCATCACTTAACTTTTGGCAACTTGATACTGTCTTAGATGATGAAATCATTTTGGTGAAACCGACTGACACATTACCGCCAAGTACAGGCCCCCGTAACCCTTCCTACATCTTTGTAAAGGGAGGGGTGGATATTAAGAAGGTGGTAATCTGCAACCTCACCGCTAGATGCCAATAGTTCCTACATACTGGACCTTGACAATGTAATCTAAAACTGCATTGCTTTCTCTAAGGTCTTCTGGATTGTGATGAGAACCCATGATAAAAATAAATGCAAAAAAACCTTCACTTTTGAAGCATCAAAGCGCAACAAGTAATTTTTTAACCACGCTAATTCACTTGAAAAGGGCTTTTGAAGCTCTCCTAACCCCCATAGTATGTTGATACTTTGCAAGTTAAGAACCAAGATGCAGGTTATTAACAGCTTCAAAAGCCATTTCACATTGTCCTTCAAAACACTTGTTGTCAACACATATGGTCTGTGGAAACAGAAGAATATAATAGTCATCTCCAACCAGTTTGGCTGTTTGTTTTCAAGCAACTGACTAATGTGAATGCCAATTATGAAATTGTGATCTTATGCATATATTGTTAGACGATAGATGTTCATGATTGGGATATTTACATTACAGTCATAATGGAAGGATAATCTAACTGTCATGATAAATTACTTGCAGATAAGTGCCATAGATGAGTAAATAGAAGTGTCTCAAAGCATTATCTTGTTTGATTTACAGCTGCTGGGTAACATAAAGTGCTAGGCCGTTTAATTATTTAGACTGCTTCACTAATTGCTGATCAAGCTACACTGCCTTTATGAAACAGTCCATAGATAAATGTATAAGCCTCCCCTGTCTTTAATCTGCTTTGACACTTCTGTGAAAGGGTTCCCTAATTGAACTAAGAGCAATGCTAGTACCTGTCCTGTTACTGACTTCGCCTTCTGCACACGGTATACAGTCATAGCAGCAGACAGGCTTTCCTTTCTGGAGGACCTTGCGAGTTCCCGAATCACAGGTTCCACTGCAGATGGACACCGGTACCTGCATGTGCAAAACATATTTTATAAAGGGGTCTGAGGTCTGGGCTTATAATTATGCCAAAACAAGTTGTACCTTTTTTGAGTTATTTGCCCAATTAAACGTCTTGTTATCTAGATTGAGTTGTTTGTCTTCAGGCAGAGAAGCATCATAGAGACCGATAGTAACAAACTCCACACTGCCATCCTTCTTGGGCTGCCAGTTTATGATGTCATACTTTGCAGCTGGGTCTCCATTCTCATTAAAGTAAACCTCCTCTCCCTCTTTTGTTTTAAAATGAATTTTTTTGATATTTTGCAAAATCTGAAAATAGATGCTTGATTTATTATTCATCATGGATTTCCTTCAGACAAGCTTTTTTTATAACAGCGTTTACGTTACATTTATATTATATAGCATTATGTGTGTAACTGACCGTGAATGGATCTGGTGATGCAGTGTTGCTACACTTTTGCCCACAGCCAAGAATATTATGAAGACTGTGCGCTATTGCATACACTCCTTTATATACATTGTTAAAGATAGGCATAAGTGACATGTCATTGAAGCTATTTTCCAACCCTGTGATATCTTCGTAACCAGTACACTCTTTCTGACTGCCTGCTGTTTCCTTTGTCCGTTTAAAGCTACAATGAAAAGCGGTCTCCCAGAACTTTGTGAACAATTTCTCTCCAGAGGAGTTGAGTGGTTTCACATGCAACATGAACTCTCTCAGTCCAGTGACCTCAGCCTTTGGGATGGCAAGACCAACCGAGCCATCAAGGATGTAGTGACCCTCTGTCGTAGCTGTTACAGAATCTGATATCCAGGCCTCAGTGCCTACCCATTGGTAACCTGTGAGGTTGTGGTGGGCAAACTCCTCAATGAGTATTTCCAAATCCATGTGTGACAGGAAGGTGACAATTACCCGAGAAGTGGAACCCTTAATGATATCTATTATTCTCTTTATCTTTTCTGCTGGATCTGTTCTGAAAAATGAGACTGAGTACTCAAGGCAGATGCCGAGCTGTGTTGCTGTGTCTGTGAATGTGGCCATTCCATTAGTCCCATAGTCATCACTCGATCTGATGGCCCCTACCCAGGTCCAACCAAAGTGCTTGACCATTTGGGCCAGGGCTCTACTCTGGTAGTAGTCACTTGGTATGGTTCTGAGGAAGGATGGATACTTGACTTTGTTGCTAAGACAAGCACATGTTGCAAAGTGGCTAACCTAGGGGATAGAGAGGAACGATATAACAAATGTGTTATTATAGATAAGTTACTCAAAGTGAATATAAAAATCAACATAAAACTACAAATTTAGAAGCAAATGCTTTTGAAATATATTCTATGATTAGGCTCGAGATTATTTGATGAAACCCTTTACCAGTGGGATGTAGAAAGGTCCTAAGACGGTGGATATAGCCATGCAGGGGGAAGAGGAGGTTTCTCCCATAATGGCAGGGACAGAGCCACGACAAGGTTTATCAGACAAGGAGGCTGTTTCCTCATTAACATCCGTCAAAGCCAGCGCCACTCTCACAGATCGTGCAATTGAACCACATGCATCATACATCATATATCCCAGTGTAATGCCGGGCAGAAGGTCGGTGCTGTTGTTTATCTCTTCAATTGCAAATAGCATCGCCTGGGCATACTGGAACGCTCTGAAATTAAGACTTGAATCAAATGGTTAAGGATCCAAATATGCATTTATCATATGACTTTAAATTTGATGTGAAACCTTAAATGATGAAATGCAATGTATATGTATGGATATAGACATGCAACATTTTTTATTACCTAGTGCACTGCAGTGGTAGGGGTCTGCGCGCGTAAGTCGGCTCCACAGTCTTCCAGTTGCTGTGGAACGAGAAAATACCACCCAAGATGATGTCTCCAGTCTTGAAGAGCTGGGGCTCCTCTGGCTCCCCCATCAGGCTGCACACTTGCTCCTCAGACTTGGAGAAAGACGCCACGAGCAAAAGCTGTAGAAGAGCCAAACCCTGCTCTGACCACCTCTGTATGGAGAGCATACCTAACACGGGTGGCATCACATGCAGCAAAGAACAAAGCATACACAGTAGTGGCCTTTATAGGGAGTTTGAAACATGATGTATTGGGACAATAATTCTAATCTGTATGGTGTTTTGTGTGTGTGTGTGTGTGTGTGTGTGTGTGTGTGTGTGTGTGTGTGTGTGTGTGTGTGTGTGTGTGTGTGTGTGTGTGTGTGTGTGTGTGTGTGTGTGTGTGGGGGGGGGGGGGGGGGGGGGGGGGTGGGGGTGGGTGTGTGATAGTTTTTGTGTGTGTGTGTGTGTGTGTGTGTGTGTCTGTGTGTGTGTGTGTGTGTGTGTGTGTGTGTGTGTGTGTGTGTGTGTGTGTGTGTGTGTGTGTGTGTGTGTGTGTGTATGTGTGTGTGCATGCACATGCACATGAAGAGAGGTCATGAATGAGCTCTCTTCTTCTTGTAGGAGTCATTGCAGAGAGTATACGGGAAGGTTGGCAATCTGCTCCAGTAGTGTCTACATTTGACCTGACCCCATGAATCAGGACAGCCAAGCCGCTATGGAACCATGTAGCATAAGGCTGACTTATGTTCATAAGGAACTTATGGGGGTTGTTTTTTACTCGTACTGTTGGCTACTTTTAATTATGACTGCTATGTCGGGGATGATATGATAGTGGTGCAATTGAAACAACTCAAAGCATACAGTACATGTATTTTAACTGGCTAGATTAAGGCTTTTCTAGTTTTTATTTATTTATTTTATTGTAGCCTTTATTTTTGCCAATCTAGCGTGAAAGACTTTACTGTAACTCAAAGTTGTGTTGGTGAAATTATGCCCGGACAAGCACAGACGTTTCCATGGTTATTTTATTTCGTTACTTTACCCATGTTTTTTTACAAGGAATGAAGTACATGAAAAATATGACATCAAGATAATGTAAATTGCATTAATAATTTACACTGATAATATATTCTTTCTTCAATAATAATTTTTTCACATTAGTATCATTGCAAGCATAAAAACACAGTGGCCCATAATTTAATTTTACATTTTACTAGTAACATCATTCATGGCTTGGTGAAAGGAGATTTGGTATGTTGCCATGATTTTTATATAATTACATAGTTTGCATTATGTGAAATGTGGTCATACTTTAATTACAGTAGTTATTATATATGATATATATTTATGTACATCAACTTCAAAGAAAACCACCTTTCCAATGTTGTTGAATGTATAATGCAATGTCCTCTATAATGTTCTTCGTGTTATCGGGCCCATCAAATGTTTCTCTGTATTTTCTCTGGTGTAAGCAATATAATGTAGCGCTTGGAATCTAACTCTTCTTATCCATCATGTTCTTTTTTGTGTTTCTTTCTGGTTTCAACAATATTATGTAGCATTTTGGGAAAAAAATACAAAATAGTAACCCAAAACTAGAGGCCAGGATGGCAAATATTTCAACAACCACACTGAACTTCCCAGGAGAACTGACATAAGCAGGGATGAAGGTCATCCAGACTGCACAGAATATCAACATGCTGAAGGTGATGAATTTGGCCTCATTGAAGTTATCAGGCAGCTTTCTGGCCAGAAAAGCCAGTATGAAACATAACAAAGCTAAGAGTCCTATGTACCCCAACACAGCCCAGAACCCTATAGGGGATCCTAACGCACATTCTAGAATGATCTTATCTTTAAAATGTCTTAAATTCTTAAACGGATAAGGAGGGTTGGCTGTTAACCAAACAATACAAATCCCAATTTGTATAAAAGTAAAAGCCAGAACAACAATTCTCTGTCGTCTTGGTCCAAACCATTTCATAAGATTACTACCTGGTAGTGTAGCCTTAAATGCCATCAACACAGCAAGAGTTTTCCCCAGAACACAAGAGATACAGAGGACAAAGGTGATCCCAAACGCTGTGTGGCGAAGCATACAGGACCAGTCTGAGGGACGGCCGATGAAGGTCAGAGAACACAGGAAACACAGAGTCAAGGAGAAGAGCAGCAGGAAGCTCAGCTCAGAGTTGTTGGCCTTGACTATTGGAGTATTCCTATGTCTGAAGAAAATGAATGCCACTGTAGCTGTCAAGCAGGCTCCTATCAAGGAAGACAGTGTGAGAATTGATCCCATGATTTCAGTAAATGACAGAAACTCAGTTTCCTTTTTCTCACAATCATCTCTTCTCTCATTGGACCAGAACTCAGGATGACATCGCACACAAGTGATAGAATCTAAAATTCAATAAAATAAGGTATAAATATTAGATTTCATGACAAATTGGAGGAAAGTAGCAACATTGTGTAAAATACATAACACTCTTATGATTATTAAAGGTTCTGTGTGTAGAATTAAGTGGCATAAGGATCGGAATTGACAAATGGAATATAATAATCATAGCTAAGTATGTTTAATTAGCGTTTAATCCCATGGAAATAAGAATTGTTGTGTTTTTGCAACCTTAGAATGCACCCTCTATATCTACACTGAGAAAAGGTCATCTTCAATGGAGCCTTCAACTTTGGACCCGAATGTTACTACAGAAGCCCAGAATTGACAAACAATACTGGAGGTTTTGCATCTTAAATTGACAATCATACCCTATGTTACTTGTAAGCTTTGACCTATACCTTTGTGGACTAAATTAACCTAAACACAATTGTTTAATCTATCAACGATTCCCATCACTTAACATTTGGCAGCATGATGCTGTTACATATGAGGAAATCATTTTTGTAGAACCAACTGACACATTACCGTCAAGTACAGGACCCCGTAACCCTTCCCACCACCTTTGTAAAGGGAGGGGTGGATATTCAGTGGGTGGTAATCTGCAACCTCACCGCTAGATGCCAATAGTTCCTACACACTGGACCTTTAAAATTTAATCTAAATATGCATTGCTTCCTCTAAAGTGTTCTGGATTTGTGATGAGAATCCATGATAGAAATGAGTGTGAAAAACCTTCACTTTTGAACCATCAAAGCGCAATAAAAAAAAATATGATCCACTCTAATTCACTTGAAAAGAGCTTTTGATGCTATTCTAAACCCCATAGCATGTTGATACTTTGCAAGGTAAGAACCAAGATGCAGGTTATAAACAGCTTCAAAAGCCATTTCACATTGTCCTTCAAAACACTTGTTGTCAACACATATGGTCTGTGGAAACAGAAGAATAATAGTAATCTCCAACCAGTTTGGCTGTTTGTTTTCAAGCTACTGACAAATATGAATGCCAATTATAAAATTGTAATCTTATGCATACGTAGATTGTTAGACGATAGATGTTCATGATTGGGATATTTACATTACAGTCATAATGGAAAGATAATCTAACTGTCATGATAAATCACTTGCAGAAGATATGTGCCATAGATGAGTAAATAGAAGTGTCTCAAAGCATTATCTTGTTTGATTTACAGCTGCTGGGTAACATAAAGTGCTAGGCCGTTTAATTATTTAGACTGCTTCACTAATTGCTGATCAAGCTACACTGCCTTTTTGAAACAGTCCATATATAAAGTTATAAGC
This sequence comes from Gadus macrocephalus, assembly GCF_031168955.1. Classification (NCBI taxonomy): domain Eukaryota; kingdom Metazoa; phylum Chordata; class Actinopteri; order Gadiformes; family Gadidae; genus Gadus; species Gadus macrocephalus. The sequence continues at coordinate 9,651,700 of NC_082397.1, read as the reverse complement.
CTCCCCTGTCTTTAATCTGCTTTGACACTTCTGTGAAAGGGTTCCCTAATTGAACTAAGAGCAATGCTAGTACCTGTCCTGTTACTGACTTCGCCTTCTGCACACGGTATACAGTCATAGCAGCAGACAGGCTTTCCTTTCTGGAGGACCTTGCGAGTTCCCGAATCACAGGTTCCACTGCAGATGGACACCGGTACCTGCATGTGCAAAACATATTTTATAAAGGGGTCTGAGGCCTGGGTTTATTATTGTGCCAAAACAAGTTATACCTTTTTTGAGTTATTTGCCCAATTAAACGTCTTGTTATCTAGATTGAGTTGTTTGTCTTCAGGCAGAGAAGCATCATAGAGACCGATAGTAACAAACTCCACACTGCCATCCTTCTTGGGCTGCCAGTTTATGATGTCATACTTTGCAGCTGGGTCTCCATTCTCATTAAAGTAAACCTCCTCTCCCTCTTTGGTTTTAAAATGAATATTTTTGATATTCTGCAAAATCTGAAAATAAATGCTTGATTTATTATTAATCATATATTTCCTTAAGAGATTTTTTTTTTTCAAACCACGTTTACGTTACATTTATATTATATAGCATTATGTGTTTAACTCACCGTAAATGGATCTGGTGATGCAGTGTTGCTACACTTTTGCCCACAGCCAAGAATATTGTGAAGACTGTGGGCTATTGCATACACTCCTTTATATACATTGTTAAAGATAGGCATAAGTGACATGTCATTGAAGCTATTTTCCAACCCTGCGAGATCTTCATAACCCGTACACTCTTTCTGGCTTCCTGCTGTTTCCTTTGTCTGTTTAAAGCTACAATGAAATGCAGTCTCCCAGAACTGTGTGAACAATTTCTCTCCAGAGGAGTTGAGTGGTTTCACATCCAACATGAACTCTCTCAGCCCAGAGACCTCTGCCTTTGGGATGGCAAGACCAACCGAGCCATCAAGGATGTAGTGACCCTCTGTCGTAGCTGTTACAGAATCTGATATCCAGGCCTCAGTGCCTACCCATTGGTAACCTGTGAGGTTGTGGTGGGCAAACTCCTCAATGAGTATTTCCAAATCAGTGTATGACAGGAAGGTGACAATAACCCGAGAAGTGGAACCCTTAATGATGTCTATTATTCTCTGTATCTTTTCTGATGGATCTGTTCTGAAAAATGAGACTGAGTACTCAAGGCAGATGCCGAGCTGTGTTGCTGTGTCTGTGAATGTGGCCATTCCATTAGTCCCATAGTCATCACTAGATCTGATGGCCCCTACCCAGGTCCAACCAAAGTGCTTGACCATTTGGGCCAGGGCTCTACTCTGGTAGTAGTCACTAGGTATGGTTCTGAGGAAGGATGGATACCGGACTTTGTTGCTAAGACAAGCACATGTTGCAAAGTGGCTAACCTAGGGGATAGAGAGGAACAATATAAAAATAATATTATTATAGATTACAATTTCACGAAGTGATTATAAAAATCGAATTAAAAATGAAATATTTGAAATATTTTCTATGATTAGGCTCGAGATTATTTTATGAAACCCTTTACCAGTGGGATGTAGAAAGGTCCTAAGACGGTGGATATAGCCATGCACGGGGAAGAGGAGGCCTCTCCAATAATGGCAGGGACAGAGCCACGACAAGGATTCTCTGACAAGGAGGCTGTTTCCTCATTAACATCCGTCAAAGCCAGCGCCACTCTCACAGATCGGGCAATTGAACCACATGTATCATACATCATATATCCCAGTGTAATGCCGGGCAGAAGGTCGGTGCTGTTGTTTATCTCTTCAATTGCAAATAGCATCGCCTGGGCATACTGGAACGCTCTGAAATTAAGACTTGAATCAAATGGTTAAGGATCCAAATACGCATTTAGTTCCACCCCATATGACTCTAAATTTGCTGTGAAACTTTGAATGATGAAATACAATGTATATGTACGTATATAGACATTCAACATTTTTTATTACCTAGTGCACTGCAGTGGTAGGGGTCTGTGCGCGTAGGTCAACTCCACAGTCTTCCACTTGCTCTGGAAGGAGAAGATTCCACCCAAGATGACGTCTCCAGTCTTGAAGAGCTGGGGCTCCTCTGGCTCCCCCATCAGGCTGCACACTCGCTCCTCAGACTTGGAGAAAGACGCCACGAGCAAAAGCTGTAGAAGAGCCAAACCCTGCTCCGACCACCTCTGTGTGGAGAGCATTACTAACATGGGTGGCATCACATGCAGCAAAGAACAAAGCATACACAGCATTGGCCTTTATAGGGAGTTTGATGCATGATGTATTGGGACAATAATCCTAATCTGTATGGTGTGTGTGTGTGTGTGTGTGTGTGTGTGTGTGTGTGTGTGTGTGTGTGTGTGTGTGTGTGTGTGTGTGTGTGTGTTTGTGTGTGTGTGTGTGTGTGTGTGTGTGTGTGTGTGTGTGTGTGTGTGTGTGTGTGTGTGTGTGTGTGTGTGCATGCACATGCATTAATTTGTGTGAGGTCACGAATGAGCTCTCTTCTTCTTGTATGAGTCGTTGTAGAGAGCATGTAGGGAAGGTTGGCAATCTGCTCCAGTAGTGTCTACATTTGACCTGACCCCATGAATCAGGACAGCCAAGCCGCTATGGAACCATGTAGCATAAGGCTGACTTATGTTCATAAGGAACTTATGGTGGTTGTTTTTTACTCGTACTGTTGGCTACTTTTAATTATGACTGCTATGTCGGGGATGATATGATAGTGGTGCAATTGAAACAACTCAAAGCATACAGTACATGTATTTTAACTGGCTGCCGCTAGAATCGTGCTTTTCTAGTTTTAATTTATTTATTGTATTGTAGCCTTTATTTTGGCCAATCTAGCGTGAAAGACTTTACTGTAACTCAAAGTTGTGTTGGTGAAATTATGCCCCAACAAGCACAGACGTTTCCATGGTTATTTTATTTCGCTACTTTACCCATGTATTTTTACAAGGAATCAAGTACATGAAAAATATGACATCAAGATAATGTAAATTGCATTAATAATTTACACTGATAATATATCCTTTCTTCAATAATATTTTTTGCACATTACTATCATTGCAAGCATAAAAACACAGTGGCCCATAACTTAATTTTACATTTTACTAGTAACATCATTCATGGCTTGGTGAAAGGATATTCGTTATGTTGCCATGACTTTTATATATAGTTATATAGTTTGCACTATGTGAAATGTGGTCATACTTTAATTACAGTAGTTATTATATATGATATATATTTATGTACATCAACTTCAAAGAAAAACACATTTCCAATGTTGTTGAATACAGTGTGTTTATATAATGCAATGTCATCTATAATGTTCTTGGTGTTATCTGGCCCATCAAATGTTTCTTTGTATTTTTCTCTGGTGTAAGCAATATAATGTAGCACTTGGGAAGAAAAATACAAAATAACAACCCATAGCTTGAAGCTAGAATTGCAAATATCTCCACAGCTACAGTGAACTTCCCAGGAGAACTGACATAAGCAGGGATGAAGGTGATCCAGACTGCACAGAATATCAACATGCTGAAGGTGATAAATTTTGCCTCATTGAAGTTATCAGGCAGCTTTCTGGCCAGAAAAGCCAGTATGAAACATAACATAGCTAGGAGTCCTATATACCCCAACACAGCCCAGAACCCTATAGGGGATCCTAGGGCACATTCTAGTATGATCTTATCCATATAGGTTTCCATATTCTTAATGGGATATGGAGGATTAATTGTTAACCAAAGAATACAAATCAAAACCTGTATGAGAGTGAAAGCCAATACACTGAGTCTCTGCTGAGTTGGACCAAACCATTTCATAACATTACTACCGGGTAATGTAGCCCTGAAGGCCATTAGCACCACTATAGTTTTCCCCAGAACACAAGAGATACAGAGGACAAAGGTGATCCCAAAAGCTGTGTGGCGAAGCATACAGGACCAGTCTGAGGGACGGACGATGAAGGTCAGAGAACACAGGAAACACAGAGTCAAGGAGAAGAGCAGCAGGAAGCTCAGCTCAGAGTTGTTTGCCCTGACTATTGGAGTCAGTCGGTAGTGGTAAAATATCAGTGCTATGGTTATCGACAAACAGGCTCCAAACACAGAAAATGTTACTAATAAAATACCCATGAGTTCTCTGAAGGTTAGAAACTCAATAGCTTTCAAATCACAGTTATTTCTCTTCGTGTTGGACTTGTACTCAGGAGGGCATTTGTCACATTTCACTGCATCTGAAAGCATAGATATATTTAAGCTGCACAGTAGAGACAACCTCAGAGACACCAGTACAGTGCTAGCAGGGATTCGGCCCAACAGAAACATGATGAAGGCTAAGGAAAAGGCAAGGAATCCTGCTGTCTCACTTGTGCTGTTGCTGAACTCCCCGTCAGCACAGGGGATGCAATCAAAACAGCAGATAGCTTTTCCCTTGACGAAAGCCCTCCGAGTCCCTGGTAGACAGCTCTCACTGCATATAGATCGGGGAACCTGCACCACAATAACCCAAGATCAGTCATGTTAAAATGGAAAACAATGATTAAAATTCAATGAGACTTATTGATGATGTATCATGTCGTAATTCAATCTAAGAGTTATCCTGCCTGTGTCTGTTGACCAGCCCAGACAGCGCTGACAGCTGGCTTCATTTTAAACTGCTGGCCCTCAGCTTGCGAGGCGTCGTAGTCGCCAATTGTTTCAAATCGGATGTAGCTGGATTCATCCATCTGCCAGTTCACCAGGGCGTAGCGGGCCGCTGGGTCTCCCATGTCATCAAAAGACACAGTCTCACCGATCTTAGTGGTGAAGTTCACCTGCGTCAGGTAATGCAGCACCTGCAGATAAGCATTTGCATCGTTACTGCTTTAGGATTCTCAACATTAAATTGCACTACAGGAAAATTGTAAACAGTACATAAAGCACACCTGCCATGGTTCTACGTTGCCCCTGTCTGCACATGAGTTGTTCTCAAAGGGACCCTTTGCATCTTGGCAGGTGAGCAACTGGTGCAATGCATGGGCTACAGCATATGTGGCCTTGTAGATATTATTCAGCAGACTAGCATCGGATACATCTGTGAAGCGGGATTGTGTCTCCCGTAGAGACTCCTTCCCGCTGCAGGATGTGACTAAATCCTGGGCCGGAGCTTCGGCCCCAGGAATGAGTGTGCAGCTGAACACATTCTCCCACAGCTCCACCAGCCCCTGGTCATACGGCTGTGTAGATGGCCTGCTATTGACCAGGAACTCCTGTAGTCCAGGGACATGAGCATTGTGTGCAGCAAAACCAACAGCACCCTGCACCACAGCATAGTTCACTGGGGAAGCAATGTAACGGTATGTTATCCAGCCCTCACTGCCCACCCACTGAAGTCCGGTCACATTCTGGAGGTACAGCTCTTTAATGAGGATGTCTAGATCAGTGCCATCGGCAAATGCAACTATAACCTTAGAGGACGACTTTTTGATGATGTCTACCACCTTCAGGAACCACTTCCTTGGGTCAGTTCTGTAAATGGGCAATGAGTACTCGACACATACACCTTCCTTTTTAGCTGCCTTCAGGAAGGTAGCCATTCCACCATTCCCATAGTCGCTGTTTGTTCGGATCGCCCCTACCCAGGTCCAACCAAAGTGCTTCACAAGCTTTGCCAGTGCTTGGCTCTGGTAAAGGTCACTGGGGATAGTTCTGAAGAAGGACTCATATTCTTTTCTGTTGCTAAGGCATGCACAGGTGGCTGAATGACTTATCTGAAACACATATTAGATAGACAAGCCAATTTTCCTCATGAGTATTTTCAACACCATAACAATGCTTTTTTCCTCTGGCAAAACACGTTATGAAGCATTCACATATGTTAGTAAGCAAGAAACGTATCTAAGAACAATGTTTAATCAGCCTGAGATGGGGAGAGTGAAGGGGAAGAGGATTTAAAGAGAGGGAGCCAGAAAGAGACACAAAGGGAAAGAGAAATCTCATGATAGATGTTTTACCATTTTAGTTCATTCACTTCGAACCCTTGACACACTAACTCACCACAGGTATATGGAAGGCCCCCATGGTGCTCGCTATACCTATAGTGGAGGTGGAGGTGGTTTCTCCAATGACTGCCTGAACAGTTAGCTTCTTGCAGCTGCCTTCCCCTTCCATACCATTCCATCCGTTCATTAGGTTGAGAGAGGCTCTGACAGAGAGAGGGATGCTCGGGCAAGAGTCAAAGATGCTATAGCCCAGCGTTATCCCTGGAAGCAGCTCAGAGCTGTTGTTGATCTCCTCTATAGCAAACATCATGGTGTATGCATATTGTAGTTCACCTGGATCCAGTCTGTGAATCATTTCCAAAACGAATACATGAGATGAGAAATGTTGATTGTGACATTCACTGTTACATTCATGTTACATTCAGGGTTACAAAAATGTACCCCTGGATGATTATTTCTGACATTAGTGAATTCATTCTGCAGCAAAAGCAGGGCAATATGTCATCCCGCATAAATCACATTCTATAATATCAATGCATCACATTTTCTTACCCATTACATTGCACGCTTCCCGGGTCAACCTGGAAAGATGGGTTGACACTGACTGGATTCTGATGGAAGGAGAAAATGCCTCCTATGTTGATGTCCCCTTCCTTTGAAAACTGAGAGAGTTCTTTAGTGCCGTATGTTCGACAGACGGATTCCTTGCCTCTGACAGCCAGCAGAGAGAGAAGCAGCAGGTTCGCTAACTGCAGCATCGCTAGCTTTCTGTGTATACCTCCTATAGAGGGAGCTGTTCATCAAATCCCTCAAGTCTAAGCGTTTTATATTCTATTCCTTGATTGGCACAACACTTTGGGGAATTCATTTAAACGTCAGTGACTGTCAGTGTTTTCCTCACCGATGATGATGATGATGACATATGTTGTGGCATTAGCAGAATCCATTGATAGGCCTATTCCATTCGCCATGCTCATTTTCCAATTAAATAACTGCCGTCAATCAATCTATAGTCCATGGCGATGTCAATAGAGACTTAATTGGTTTGAATTTCATTATAACATTTAGATAAGTCTGGTATACATTTGAAAATATTTGAAACGGCTGTTCATTGTGCACACAGTTAACATCACACTGATATATATATGATCTTTCATTGTTTAATACTGCTAATTCAATCAAGTCTAGTGTTTAATATTGGGTTACAGTGATTTCCGCTGGGTTTTTCCCATCATATTCATTTTGGTATTCCTCTCTGGTTTAAGAAGTAAGATATAAAGTTTTGGAGCAAATATGCAAAAAAGCAATCCAAAGCTTGAGGCCAGAATTGCAAATATCTCCACAGCTACGGTGAACTTCCCAGGAGAACTGACATAAGCAGGGATGAAGGTGATCCAGACTGCACAGAATATCAACATGCTGAAGGTGATGAATTTGGCCTCATTGAAGTTATCAGGCAGCTTTCTAGCCAGAAAAGCCAGTATGAAACATAACAAAGCTAGGAGGCCTATATACCCCAAAACAGCCCAGAACCCTATAGGGGATCCTAGGGCACATTCTAGGATGATCTTTTCGCTAGACTGCTCAGTATTTCTGTATGGAAATGGTGGGGCCAGAGTTAACCATAACACACACACCATAACCTGTACTAAGATACAACCAAAAACACTGGTTCTTTGTATTGGCAATGAGCACTGAGGAACTGTATTTTTGGGCAGTTTTGCCTTGAAGGCTACCACGACTGCTACAGTCTTTGCCAGGACACAAGACATGCACATTGAAAAGGTGATCCCGAAAGCTGTGTGGCGAAGCATACAGGACCAGTCTGAGGGACTGCCAATGAAGGTCAGAGAACACAGGAAACACAGAGTCAAGGAGAAGAGCAGCAGGAAGCTCAGCTCAGAGTTACTCGCTTTTACCAGAGGTGTGTGTCGAAAGTGGAAGAAGACCACTGACACGATCAAGGTTAAACTTGTTCCAAACAATGATATAGCAGTGAGGAGGGCTCCCATAGTTTCTTCAAAAGACAGGAACTCAACCACCTTGGGGACACACAGGCTGTGGTCTTCATTTGACCAGAATTGCAACAAACACTTGTTGCATTCTGCAGAATCTGAAAGCAAAGCACTAATTTTAGAGTTATTACATTTTACAAATACATTGACTTGCCATGCATTTCAGATGCCGATCGTTAACAAGCAGGTAGGGGACAGCCATTTTGCTAAATGATGGCCACAGTCAGGCTGCAAGAATGTAGTTTCAAATACAGATATCAAAAAACTTGAGGGACAGTATCCTTCCCGTTAGTATTAACAGATCCCAGAATCACATTTTGAAAACCTATGGGAAAATATTTAATTATATGAATGTAAAGTACATATTTTGAATATGCATCATACAACACATTCTGAACACAAATATTCAATCATATTTGTGTGTTTTGTCGTATGCAAGTCGTCACCTGCCGAGGAAGTCTTACCAGTGGCATTGCTGATCTCTCCGGCACCGCAGGGAATGCAGGAGAAGCAGCAGACAGGTTTCCCTTTAATCGTAGCCTGCCGGAAACCTTTCAAACAGCTGGCACTGCACACAGACTGAGGTCTCTGCAACATCACCACAACAACACTGCTCAGCCTGGCTTCATATATTTCACATGGATAAAAAGCATTACTGTCATATTATTATACTAATAAGTGTAATTTTAATTGTTCAAACATTTATGCTATATATAGTATATACTACGATTATTAGCCTAACACTTATATCAACTATTATTTTATATTTTGTATGCACACAAGCACTAAAAAAAATGGATTATACAAAGTATTTGTCATGTATTTTTGGAGAACTTGAAAAAACAAGATATAAATTAATAAATATATACAATTAAAGACCTACTTCTCTAGATTCAGCAGCCCATGTGATGTTAATGCCATTCATAGTGAATTGCTTTTTATTTGGTAATGAGGCCTCGTAGTTCCCTACTGTAACAAACATTGGCTCGCCGGCTCGGTTCCTCTGCCAGTTCACCAGTTCATACATGGCCGCTGGATCTCCGTTCTGATCAAAATATACCCTTTCCCCTGACTTCAGAGAGAAGTTCACCTCCTTCAGGTATTTCAATACCTAAAAGAACAATTTACATCAAACATTGACATGAAAAAATAATGTGAATGTTACGAAAATGTACAAGTTGAATATATGATGAAATAACATATCTTATGCAGATGCTTATATTAATAGATGTGTCTGTGTTACATCTGTGTCATCTCACCTGCACTCTCTTTGAATTGTTTGTCCATGTACATGATGGATTGACATTGCCCCCTGTCTTTTCACAGTTTAACATGTTATGAATGGTGTGGGCCACAGCATATACTGCTTTATACACATTGTTAGATATCCGTAACTCTGACACATCAGTGTACGGATTACCGATGTTTTCTAGTTTCTCTGATCCAGAGCACTGCCTGTCATTGGCCTGGTTTTCCAAGTCGCTGTCGAATTTGCAGTCAAACATCGTCTCCCAGAACTCTTTAAGTAGGCTGCTCTGAGAGTCTTGACTCGGGCTCACCCGTAGCAAGAACTCTTTCAACCCTGAAATGTTTGACTTCCTAATGGTGAACCCCAGCGATCCGGTCAGGATGGCGGTGTTTCTCTGGGTGGCCAGGTGGCCGGCCGTGATCCAGGACTCGCTGCCCACCCACTGCAGACCTGTCAGGTTCTGCTTCACCGCTTCTTCAATCAGGATGTCCATCTCTCCCTGAGCGAGGAAGGCCACCAGCACCCTGGTGGTTCCTCGGCGGATCACACTGACCACCCGGGCCACCTTCTCTCTGGTGTCCAGTCTGGAGATGGTTTCTGAATACTCGATGCAGACCCCCTCCAGACGGGCAGCGTCTGCAAAGGCAACCATGCCGTTGTTGCCATAGTCGTTGTCACTCCGGACCGACCCCACCCAGGTCCAACCAAAGTGTTTGACCAGCTTTGCCAGTGCTCGGCTCTGGTAGTAGTCACTCGGTATGGTCCTAAAGAAGGTAGGGTACTTGGTTTTATCACTCAGACAGGCGCATGTCGCAAAATGGCTGATCTAAATAGGAAATGAGAAGGAAAATAACGAGGAAAATAAATGTTTACGATACAATGGTAACAGTTTGATGAATATCAATTATAAACATTTACCACTGGTATCTGGAACGCCCCTAATGTTCTGAGCATGATAATGGTGGAGGAAGATTCAGAGGCTCCTATGACTGTATGAATAGAGGACTTTTCAGAGCAGGTTTTCCCATACGTTGTGTCATTTCCATTAAGCAGAGCCATCGCCACACGCATAGATGCCATGATGGAGCCACAGCTGTCAAACACTTTGTAGCCCAGTGTGACGTTAGGGAGTAGAGAGCTGCTATTGTTGATTTCCTCAATAGCAAAGATCATTGTTTGTACAAAACGAAACTCTCTGAAGTTAATCCTGTAAACCAAGGAAAACCATAACAGAAGTTATAGGACAATAAAAGCATACAGTCAATATTGGACTTCTCAAACGATCTCAGAGCTGCACCACCATGTCTTGAAAAGAGTGCAGAGCATCTATCGCAGTCAGGAAATGTAAAGCAGATTTTATTTTTTAAATATTATTTAATTGTATCTAAACTGTTGCTTTAAGAATGCACCTGGAAGAGGATAGACCATATAGTAAGCCCATATAGTACCTGGAACAGGTTAGAGAATTTGGAGTGTCTGTGAAGGAGAGCAGAGGACTGGAGATCTGGCTATGGATGGAGAAGACCCCTCCAATAGTGACGTCTCCTTCCTTAGACAGCAAGCAATGCTCTGGGCTCCTCAGCATCTGACAGAGTGGATCTCCATCTTCTTCCCCAAAGGCTCCTAGGATCCCAAGCAGAAGGAGCAGCATTGTAACGTTGAACAGTATCGCTGTGAACACAGTCCAATCAATGGACACACGCTGCAATCGCATCAAATAGAATGTTATGCATGTTTAACACTAAAGCTTTATACACATTTGTGAACGTCGATGACATCCGGTTGGCGAGGGGCCAAAACAGAGCTCAATGACGTCCAATAGTTCCTGCTGTTCCCTTAAAGGAAACGTGGCCGCCATTTTCTTTGTTACGCGGCCGCTGCTGTGGAAACAGTTACAACCGTTTCTAATTTACAATTTTTTTAAGCGGAGGCAATCAAATCATATTTGAATCAATCTAATAATTTTTTGTTGTTATATTTTTGTGTCCGATCATTGATTTATTTCGTAAGAAGCAGTGTAATAAGTAGGATAATGTACGGCGCGCCTACATTATTTTTAAATTAACCCTGAAAGGGTGAATGAAGATACTGCATCCCCCTTCAGGGTTTATTTGTTTAATGATAGCGCTATAGTGCACCGTCACTGAAGATTTAGTAGAGTTACAGTTGGGGGGAAAGATGCACCGGAAAGGTTTTAGTGAAAGTGTACACATTCTTTGCACTATTATATTTTATTGTTTATTTTTAGATTGGGCCTAGTACATTTTTTTTATCTGTTGTGCACTTTATTGTTTACTTGTCTATATCTGTTGTGCCTGTGCACTTTAGCTCTTTCACCGTGGGATGGTGAGAAATATATTTTTGATTGCTTTGTATGTTTGTTACAAATTGACGACAAAGCTGACAATGAATTCGACTTTGACTTTTTTTATTTTTTTATTTTGTAAAACGCTTTGGCAGTAAATCTTTCATTGATTCAATGGGAACAGCACCAAAAAGCAGTACTGCCTTGACAAGTCTGTGTGCGACTTGGCCATATTAGTGGCCCTTATTGGCTTATTATGATATCTTAGATATCTCAATGGTATGTTTGAACGTATTTGTCAGTGCTTTTATTTTCTTTCATTTTGTTTTTGAGTCGGTTGAAATGTGAAGCGTTTGACGATCATCGAAGATTTTAATAGTTAATGGAGTCTGATTGAGGGACCAGTTATTAATGTTTTATCGTGAAAAGGTATCGGTATCTATATAAAAAATTATCACAAAATATGTAGAATACACATATTCTGTATAACTTAAGGTTTACAGGGGTTACACACACAGAGACACAGAGAAACACACAGATAAACACACAAACACATGCACAAACACACAAACACACACGCACACACACACACACACACACACACACACACACACACACACACACACACACACACACACACACACACACACTGACATTTGTGAATTGATTAATGCTCAAATTGACCATGGCCAGTTATCACAGTGCGTCAATCTATGGCAGGGAGATGGAGAGAGGCTCCCTTCCTCTTGTTTCTGATGTTGTATGATGTAACTTGAAGCAGCTTGATAATTTGATTAATTGTATGTACTCGCATGATCTTTCACTTTTTGGTAGCATCGTCATGGTCGAATGCACTTATTTTGATTCACTTTTGACAAAGTAACGACATTACATTGATATAATGTCATGTTCATGTTTCTTTTAGTTTTTGTGCAATTTAATAACTTTGAACGTTCGTTTCATTGAACTTAAAAAAACATGATAAATATTTAAATCAACATCTGATACTGTTTCATGTATTTATTCTACAATTATTTCAGAATAAAAAAGAACAATATTCAAAAGCGAGAAGTAAGGAAAATTTGAAATAATATTTAATTTAAGATATATAGTCATATCTTTATTGAGGTATTTATTTACCTTTTGCCATCATGTGTTTCTTTGTGTTCAGTTCTGGCTTGAATAAAATAATGAAGCATTTTGGGGCAAATACACATACAAGTAACCCATAACTTGAAGCTAGCATAGCAAATATTTCCACAGCTACAGTGAACTTCCCCGGAGAACTGACATAAGCAGGGATGAAGGTGATCCAGACTGCACAGAATATCAACATGCTGAAGGTGATGAATTTGGCCTCATTGAAGTTATCAGGCAGCTTTCTGGCCAGAAAAGCCAGTATGAAACATAACAAAGCTAGGATTCCTATGTACCCCAAAACAGCCCAGAACCCTATAGGGGATCCAAGGGCGCATTCTAGAATGATCTTATCCATATAGATTTCCATATTTTTAAAGGGATAGGGAGGGTTGATTGTTAACCAAAGTATACAAATTACAACCTGTATGAGAGTGAAAGCCAATACACTCAGTCTCTGCTGAGTTGGACCAAACCATTTCATAACATTACTGCTAGGTAGTGTAGCTCTGAAGGCCATCAACACCACTATAGTTTTCCCCAGAACACAAGAGATACAAAGGACAAAGGTGATCCCAAACGCTGTGTGGCGAAGCATACAGGACCAGTCTGAGGGACGGCCGATGAAGGTCAGAGAACACAGGAAACACAGAGTCAAGGAGAAGAGCAGCAGGAAGCTCAGCTCAGAGTTGTTGGCCCTGACTAAAGGCGTGTCCTTATTGATCAAAAACAAGTTTGCCACAATTATAGTTATAAATACCCCAAACAAAGAAAAAAACACCAGTACTATCCCCATTACTTCTGTAAAAGTTAGGAACTCAACGGTTTTCAGAACACATTTATCTCTGTTTTCACTTGACCAGAAATCTTCAGGGCACTTTGTGCAACCATTAGAATCTGCAATGACAATGTGACTCGTCACGTGGTAGGATTCATCAAAAGAAAACATGTATTATAGACCGTACCATGGCGCACTTCAGTATTATGCATAGGGTTACACAAACAAAGGACATGTGCTTTACAGGTATTTCATGGTGTGTGATATGCATACCTGTTGTGTTGCTGATTTCACCCTCAGCACAAAGTATACAGTCATAGCAGCACACTGGCTTCCCTTTCTGGAGGACCTTGCGAGTTCCAGGGGGACAGCTTTCACTGCACACTGACACAGGCAACTTTCAAAGACAAGAGGAGGGAGATTTTGAGTCAAAATTATTATTTCTCTGTTGACATATTAAGGCGAATCTGTGTGGCTAATGGCCACTGTATATTTGCTATTTATTTATTTAGTGTACACCTTATCACATGCATCCCTGTGTATACTATCCATATATGTAACAATCTAAACAATATATGAACAATATATATCTGCCTCTGTCTTTCCACCAGGCCACATTATGTCCTTGTTCCTGAGGACAAACTTTTCTCCAGGAGGTAATGAGGCGTCGTAGTAGCCGACCGGTTTAAACTCGACCGAGCCATCGGCCCCACGCTGCCAGTTCACCACCTCATACCGGGCCACGGCTGCGCCTGTGCTGTCAAACCACACCTGATCCCCGTTCTTTATGGTGAAATTGACCATCTGTAATGCTTCCACTACCTAGGAGAAGAGAATGGATTGTGTTGATATTTCTTTTTTTGTCAGGGGTGAAAATCTATTTGCACATCCAATGTCCTTTACCTGCCAGGGATGCACTTTAATCATCTTGTCGCACCCACTGACGTTTTTGCATTTGAGTAAACGGTGCAGAGAATGAGCCACAGCATAGATGGCCTTGTAGATGTTAGCAGAGTATCTAAGCTCAGGCACATCATCATTGTAATCCTTTGTCTCAATCAGATCAAGGTTGTCTTTACATTGTGTATCCATTACAATTTCACTGTTTGGCTGTGTGCATGGAAAGGCAGATTCCCAGAACCCTTTAATCACAAAATCCGAAAAGCCACTGATATTAGCTTTCTGCACAGCGAAACCAAGGGACCCTCCTAACACACTGAAGCTGGTGGGGGTCACCAGACTGTCAGCAGTGATCCAGGCCTCCACACCAATGAACTGCAAGCCTGTGATATTGTGGACGCTCAGCTGCTCTAAAAGGTTATTCATTTCCACGTGGGCTAAGAAGCCAACAATCACTCTGGCCGTACTCTTGCGAATAACTTCCACCACTTTCTTGAGCTTCTCTGGTTCCGTCCTGTGGAACTTCTCTGTGTACTCCACACATACCCCTTCCTCCCGCGCGGCGGCGAGGAAGATGGCCATGCCGTTGTTGCCATAGTCACTGTCACTGTTGACCGCCCCCACCCAGCTCCAGCCAAAGTGTTTGACCAGCTGGGCCAGAGCCCGGCTCTGGTAGAGGTCGCTGGCGATGGTGCGGAAGAAAGAGGGATATTCTGTCCTACTACTCAAACACTCACACGTGGCCGAGTGACTGATCTGAAGAAGGAGGGAAAAAAAAAAACGCAAGGAAAGGTTGATTAGTGTGAACGTGGTTTCAGCAGTTCTCGGTAAAGCACAGATTTGAACGGAGGTGCAAACCTACCACGGGTAGTTTGAAAGGTCCGGTGGTGCGTGACAGAACAATAGTCGAGGATGATTCAGACTCTCCAATGATAGCGTGCACAGCAGATTGACCGGAGCAGGCGCTTTCCGAAGTCGCGTCAGCGCCGTTCATGAGGGCCATGGCGGCACGCATTGAGGATAATGTGGAGCCACAGTTATCATAGATACGATATCCAATAGAAACATTGGGAAGAAGATAGTCACTGCTATTTATCTCCTCAATGGCAAAGATCATAGTTTGTGCAAATCGAAACTCTCTCAGATTCAAACTGTAAAATAAATGATTCATAAAGTGCTTGATTATTCTATTAAATCACAATATAACCACATTCATCTGTTTAGAGTCATTTTTGCAATTGATACAGGGAAATCATACGATACCTTGAGCATGTAAGCCGAGTGGGTGTGTCTGTAAAGGACAGTAGTGGCTGAGTGATTTTGCTGTGGATAGAAAAGGCTCCTCCAATGGTAACATCTCCTTCTTTGGACAGGAGAGGGGACTCTGGACTGCCCAGTATCTTACATAGGGGTGTCTTGCTCTGTGCTTCGATTGCTCGCACCACCCAAAGGATAACTAGCACTAGCATCACTAGTGACAGTTTAAAAGTCATGCGAAAGTGACCACACTTACACATCAAGTCGAGCCAAGTTCAACCTGGTCATGTTGGTCTCTATAATGTCAACTTATAACCTTGAAGGTTGCCATGGTCACTTGGCAGCCAATCAGGGAGACCGGTTGGATGAGACAGTCTCAACAGGACGTGGCAGACATTGGAATATCATTGTGATACAACAAGAATGCATGATTTACAAAGTTCTCTCACATAGCCTGTTGAGTATCATGTACTTTTGACGGAAACTTTTGGTTAATATTTTGAAGTGTAAAGCAACCTAAAAACGGGTTTGATTCCTTGAATACAACTTTGCAATTTTGGATAATTGAATTGAATATCTAAAGATAACATAATTAACCCCAACCCCAGCAATTAAGGGGGAATTATAATGATGACGCCCATTCTTGTCCTTATGTCAATAGTGTCATCCCTGTCATTTCCGACAAATAAATGGTTCTATATTTATAGAAGGCAAAGTGATGCTATTCATGCACATCATGCATTCAACCATTTGAGCAGCTATGTTTCCTATATTTGATCTGTATAGGTGACAGAGATTATTGATAATTGAGGGTTACTATATCTGTATGTTATCAATTATCTTTTCATAGAAAACATTTTTATGATGAAGAAAAACTTAAAACAGGAATGCCATATTGTATTTCCAGCATCTCCAGGTTGAAACAGGAGTTGGCCTTATCCTGTCCGGGGCAAGTGCAATGGCTCGCAGAAGTTCCCTTGGAAATATGTCCTCTGATCTCTGTGTCTTGATGGCCAGAAGTTATGAGCTACCTTCAAGATGTGACATTGCGGTATCTCCATCACCACCAGTACATGGTCTGGGACAATCTGTGATGCTGTGAACATCATTGTGGTGGCCCGAACCTGCAGATTTATTCTCCACAACATCTGCAGGATCTGGCCCTTCCTCAAGAGAGAAGCAGGACCGTAGTTTCGCTCACCAGCTTCCACAAGAGGCTCAAGACTCACTCGAGTTCACCTAGACACTGCGTAGCCTCCTCCCTAATAAAACACGCAACAGGGATATCTTTAGGCCTACCATCCCCAAACCTTCATCCTCTCCCACAAAGTACAAAGAACATAAAAAAGGTATTCAGCACTAACTCATACAAGGAATATGGATCCTATAAAATTATATTGGAAAAGAACAAGTTCTGTAGTTCTGCACAAAATATACCAAATATAACACTGCAGGAGAGCTGGGATACATAATAATATGGGAAGTATTTTTAAAATGTATTGTTGCAAACAGATCTTGTTGCATCATCTTGAATGATGCAAAACAATATTGACATGTCAATACAAGTATGTGCTTAATTTTACCACAAACTGTCAATATTTTTTTGGGGAGATTTCCATTTGGATACGTGCATTATATTTACAATTTTGACAGTGAGGAAAAATAAACAATTAGTCCAACACACCTGAGTTAGCAAGCTACTGGCCCATGTAATTTTTAATTGGATGTTATTGTTAGTTTTCAGCTGTGGAGCTGTTTAATGGTTTGTTTGTATCGCTTTTTAGCCTTGCCTAATTAAAAATGAACTCTGTTTGCATCTGTGTTGACATGTATCTCATCTAACGCTTGAGGGCTCTGTTGAGGATAAACCACAAGGGCGGTGAACTTGACATTTGAACACTTCAGATGAACCGATATGGCCTGTAGCATAAGGGAGACTTCCCCTCCCATGGCCTACACACAACATGTCTAACTAACTGAAGAACCCCCTAAGGACAGCTGCCCCCCACACTTCTCCACGACTCCTCCTGCTGGATTCATCCTTTCATGCATGTTGCATCATGAGTCTTGTTGACTGTGGTGCCTGATGGCTGAACATGGCAGGATGGATGATCTTGACCTTGAAGCCACTTGAAATTGATCTAGAATGATACAGTGAGAGACATTGAGAAATAAAAAGCTTAAATGTTGTGTTTTACTTCAACGTGGTACATCTTGTCACGTTGCACTTATTTATTCATTTGACAGGGACAATGCATTGCTCATTAGTAGTTCCAAAGTTAGCTATTAGCTAATTTACATCTGAAGTCCCTGGGCGGGAAACTGATTTGTGGTGTGTGTGTTATTTAGTGAACTCAACAGACTACCTCGTCCAACCAAAGTTACTAATTGTCTTTTTGACTAATAATGAAATATTTGAATATGTAATATATGATTATCATTACAATAATATTGTTATATTGACTACAAAATGAACATTCCCACAGAAATATATTGTGTATATTATGCCACATTTTATACATTATACAATATGGTTTCCACTTGCTACAATTTATACTTTTCTCTTTCTATTCCCCTGTATTCTAAATAGACATAAAGAAATAAAGATAACAAAAAATGAGTATCAGGAAAATTCTAATTAAAATTTGTTATCAGTGTATAAACTGGATGGTGTTCAATATTCCCAGAGGCCAGAGAAAGAGAGGGGGGGGGGGGGAGAGAGAGAGAGAGAGAGAGAGAGAGAGAGAGAGAGAGAGAGAGAGAGAGAGAGAGAGAGAGAGAGAGAGAGGGAGGAGGGGGAGAGGGAGGTGGGGAGGTGGGGGGAAGAGAGAGAGAGAGAGAGAGAGAGAGAGAGAGAGAGAGAGAGAGAGAGAGAGAGAGAGAGAAAGAAAGAGGTGGAGAGAGAGAGACC
The DNA here is from genome assembly GCF_031168955.1 of Gadus macrocephalus. Taxonomy (NCBI): domain Eukaryota; kingdom Metazoa; phylum Chordata; class Actinopteri; order Gadiformes; family Gadidae; genus Gadus; species Gadus macrocephalus. The sequence goes on along the minus strand of NC_082397.1, from coordinate 9,633,161 downwards.
TTTGGAGATGGAGCAGATGTAAGGCAATGTTGCCCTCTGCTGTTATTACTTTGTAATAGTCAAGTTATATCCCTTCAAGATCCATCAAAGATCTTTCAAATGATAATGATTTGAATGACAAAATATGAATAATTATTATCCTCTATAAAATATATGTTATTATTTTATTTGAAATGACACATCTCTAAATATATATAACCAATATAATGGTACACACTAACATTTTAATATTTATCTTTCATAAACGTTCACGTTTTAAATTGTCAAACCCATCAGGTATATTCAAAAGAATAGAAAAGAATACAAGACGAAAGTACTTGGTGATATGTAAAATCTGCAAAAGAGGCCTGATGGGTATCTCTCATTGACGTAAGCAATGGACAACACTAACATTTAATATAAATGTAATGACTTGAGGCAAATCAGTAAAGAATGAAATAAATGATTACATACATAATGGAATATAAAGACATTTGTAACGATAGACAATATTGAATTCCTTAATGGTTAGTGATCTTTTCATTTAAAATGAATAGTTTAATATTAAATACACGGTTTGTTCAACTAGATTCTGAAAAGTAGAAATTATACACAAATCTGTATTTGAAATACTCCTGAGTGTACTGTATGGAGACAGAAAATGAAATGTGAAAGAAATACTTTGTTACCACTATATTTCATTTTTTTATATACATTTTTTGTTGTACTTTAGTTAGAATTGAATAAAAAATGTAAACATTTATATGACACATATATTACTTTAACCATTGTCAAACACTGTGTATCTCTGTTTTTAAACAATACAATATGGAAATTAGTTTTTTTTCTACAATATAAAATGAATGTTCATGAATTTTTTACTTTACTTTTCTATCCATATATTAGTATAAACATTATATTAAAAGGTTTTCCACATATTAGGCTTCATACAATAATTTGAAATTAACAACAAGGGACCTTGCTAATTAATTATTGCAACATTTCTCCTGGGAGATGCCAAATTAATGAATTTTCCAGACCACACCTGTTGAACTCCTTCCCTTAGCTCAAGGCCAGGTGTCATCATTGTGTCTATGACACCTACCTGCCTTTGCTTGCCCAGCCCGCCCCCCTGGTTCCCACCCTAGTCACATGGGTGAAAGGTAAATTAGCAGTTCTCCAATGATGAAATCTTTTCATCAGTACAGTAACCATAGCACATGTTTTTGTTACACTTGACTGCCACAACATTCAGGCTTGTTTGGGCATCCACTGTGTGCTGTAGGGGGTATTTCAAGGCATGTCAACAAGTTCGCCAACAAGCCGATCCCTGATCCTTATGGGAACGTCTCAATTTAATCATGCTTCTAATTAAATGTTTACGACTACAGTAAATGATGTAAATTGTTGTTGTGCTTTAATTTCACATCTATAATGTAATTCATAAATTAGATATAATTGTATTTTTTTTTAATAATATAACCAATTATTCTAGAATGATAACATTCAAATAATGGCCTGTGACCTTAAGTTTTGTTTAAAAAATTAACAGCAAGCATTCAAATCATTAGAAATATATAATATTTAATATATTGGAAGTATAAATGATGAGATGTATTCAGCCCCAATAGTTGCAACAGCAGACAGTACAGGATAGTAAAACATATTTTCTTTGACATGGTATAAGAAATAACAAGAAAAAAAGTGCTACATTCCCTAGTTCTCCCACTTTAAAGTATAAATCCATGAATCCAACTGATAACAATTACACTTGGCAGATGTTGATGAATTTTTTTTTCTGATGTTAATGGCAATTCATTTACTTTTTTTAAATGTCAAAGAACCACATCACATTCTGTTCTATAGTTACACATTCCAAACAGCACAACATTATTCTCTGTTCTAACAAACCACTGTGGTTTGGATGCTACTGAGTCCATGCCATCCATTCAAAGCCTGAAACTCTCGCTTTCGTAATTGATCATATTTTTTTCTCTATATTGTTTCTCGTTACCCTAATGAGTGTGTTTTTGGACCATTCTTTCTTTCTGCTGCCAAAAAAAGGTATTCATGAGTGGGTACACCAGCCATTTCCCTCTTCTATCACCTTTGAACCAAGCACCAAAAGGCCGCTTCTGGTACTCTGTCTGTGTAAGCCAGTAGCTGTAAACCCTATGTTCATGTAAACCCTTTGGGAATGCTCTCTTGCATGAATCGCCAACAATTACTTTTCTAATGATTTTCAAATGATCCATTTCAGATTAGTCTAATTGTATCTATGCAAACTATTTTAGTAGCTTGAAAAAAAGTGAACACTTATTAGTTTACAACAACGACAAATATACGGCAAATATAAATTAAAACTTTGTGGCTCTTCACTCAAATGTTCATCTGTCCGAGTGGTAATAGCACATAATAGCAATAATATTTATGTCAGAGAAACGGAGCCCATTATCATCTACATAGTAAAGCAATTCATGGACTTCCCAAACCAGCTACATACAATACTGAGAGGGGCTTAACCTGTTGTGCTGCTTAGGCTACACTGTGTGAGATTTTCCCCACTTAGACTGGTTCATACAAATAATGATAAACTAAATATTAAGAATTTGTTGTGGTGAAGCTTTGCAGCCCCCATACACATGATGGTGGACCATATTCTGAAATCAGGGACTTCCTTATGTTAGTTTTTGTATGTTACTACTGTAGTAAAAATGAATAAGTTGAAAATAATGTAAAATAACATGCACATGTTTTTTCATAATTTATTTATACTTAATTTGAACTTGAATTTCCTCAAATTGAACCTTATTTCTATCTACAGTTATTATTTGTTACAATCACCCCCAACATTAGGTGTAGTTCATTGATAAATTAATGAAGTGATTGATCAATAATCTTGACATTTTTCATACGTTTTTGATAATTCTGACAGCCTTCACTTTTCGTTGTAATTGTATCCATTCCGTTTGCTGGCTTCGGATCCCATTCACTGACTTTGTAGAGGGAAACCGCATTCTGCCAATAATGGCCCACAAGGACACCTACCTGAGTGACTTAATTGCTCACTCTACGTGATCAGATAATTTTCAGTGACACTGAAGCTAGCCCTCTTGAGAAATCAGGCCTTTTTGCTCCCTAAAGGCTCAGAGAGAAAGAGTATCATAAATCACACCAGTGGGGAGCACATTAGGAGAACATGGAAAGCACAGGCCTCAGGCAGTAAAACATGCACTTATATGTTTAAGGATCATTTTCGTAAAAGTCTCTGTAGTTTATTGTTGTCTAGCCTGAAGGGGTGTTGATCTTAATGAGTCACTAATTTCACCACATTTAAGAGGCAAGATGAACCCCTAGATCCCAAATCATGCAATCATGCCAATGTGATTGCAGGTGGTGTGAGATACCTGCAAGTGTTGGTCATGAGTCTCTCGCTATTTACCGTATAGTATCATTTCAAATATCTTCCAATATGTCATTGGTTAATCTCCTTGCAGAAAATCGGATCACTGAAAATTCAGTGATTACATTCTGATTGGAATTGTCACAAGATGCATTCAAATGGCACCAAATGCATATATCATATCAAATCATGATTCAGACTTGATAAACAATTTCAGAACACCAGCGATGTTAGGGTGAGGGTTAGTTAAGCTGGCATAAGCTGTTGCATATGTAGTGAGCAAAACATGTCTCTTCTGTCTCGGTTCATCACTAAAGCATGAGGCCCATTCAGGCATAACACTATGTATTTTGACAGCGAACAACAGCTCCCCTCTCTCTGTATTAAGATCCAATGTTCATTCCGTAAAGCTGTCCCTGACACATTGTTTTGAAAACGGAGTGATATATTTTTCCAATGATCATCCCGCAAGGGAGATGGGTCCTATTTTGTTCAAGTGATCGAAGCAGTTAGCACATATAAAGCCTTCTCAACTGACCCTGAAGCGAGGTGTACACTCGTGCATCTCCTTATATTGTGCTATGATATTTGAGGAGGCTTTAGGGAAAGCTGCTTGACTAGGATATGACAAGATTATGGCACTTTTTTAGAAACATTTAGGGGCTGACTCTTTTGTATATGTTTGTACATAATTTGGGAGATTAAATTGATTGTCTAATACTTTGAACTTTTTTTCTGCATTCAGAATTTGTTTCCAGTTCTTTTTTTTTTTATTGTTGAGATTTAGCTCATTATTGAAAATATGGATGGAATGTCTAAAAAAACATTGTCCAATCTGGTATATTAAGACCAGTCTCAACTGTATCTTTGTCTAGCACAACCCTTGTTTTAGCATTGTAGAGAGAATGAATTTCTTGAAAGTTGCATTGATGAAGCCCAAGGCGTCAGTTAATTTGCCAGACTATGTACATTTACATGTGCTGCTGTGGGGGATATTGTCAGTTATGTTTAACCAGGTAGAAACCAAGGCTCAGCAATGTAAACTTATACCAGGGTCCATGTCTCTGCCTGTTCTGCAAAGACACGGGGATATCACACTAGGGGGTCTCTTTTCTCTTCATGACATGGTGGTGGAGCCTAATCGTTTATTCACCACCATGCCACCACACCCAAGGTGCACCAGGTAAGAACTTCAGGCTTAGAGGATGATTCTTTGCAGAAATATGGCTGCCGGCAGGAACTCAAGCCTAAGGCACATTAGCTCAAGCTATCTATTTTTCCCATCAAGTATTTGTTACCTGCATTATTCATTCTGTATAAATTGCGACCTAATTGTGAAACAAACTGTCCACCTGCAATGGACATAGGAATACCTAATGTTTATTTTTTTCTTTAAGGTTCAACTTCCGAACATTTCGTTGGATGCAGACTATGATCTTTGCAATTGAAGAGATCAACAGGGAGGGAAAACTCCTTCCAAACGTCACTCTGGGCTATAAGATTTATGACTCATGCAGCACCCCCTACCAGGCCTTGAAGGCTGCCATGGAGCTGATGGGAACCGAGCAAGATTCAGAGGTAGAGATGGTGGATAATCACATGTGTCACGGGACTGTTCCTGTGGTGATAGGAGATGGAGGCTCAACACAGTCACTAGTTGTGGCTCGATTCCTTGGAGCGTTCAATGTGCCTCAGGTCAGACGTCAAATGCCCACTCTCCATTCACCTGAAACCATCTACTCTTTGGAGGTAACATTTTGAAAACACAAATGGAAAGAGCTGTTATATCTAATTGTTTTTCTCCTCTCAGGTGAGCTATTTCTCCAGCTGTGCTTGTCTCAGTAACAAAATAGAGTATCCTGCCTTCTTAAGGACCATGCCTAGTGACCTCTTTCAGGTGAGGGCATCAATGTACTATCATACAAAATAAATAAGCTGTATTCAAGAATTTCTACCTTAACTATTGTCTTGTGCTGATGTCTTCTTTGCTACTTGCTGCTCTGCTTGAAGGTGGATGCCCTGGTGCAGCTGGTCAGACATTTTGACTGGACATGGGTGGGCGTAATAGCAGGTGACGATGCATATGGTCGAGGTGGTGCGACAATCTTTGACAATGAGGTAGGTGTGTCTTTATCTTTCTAAAATGATTGTCTTTTCTGAAAATTGTATTGACCCATTGCTCTTAAAGGTTCAGAAGTTTGGTGCCTGTGTGGCCCTCCATGAAATCATCCCTAAGAACCATGCAAGAGATGCGATGGCCGCTATTGTTTCCAGGATTCGATCCTCAGGGGCTTTGGTGGTCCTGGTGTTTGCTGTGGAACAAGACGCTGCAGCGCTGTTTGATGAAGCACTCAGGTATTAAGCATTGTTTTTACAACCACATTGTCTGTAGAAATCACTTTTTCACTTATGCTTCTGATTAACCTGATCTTTGTTTTGCATTGTATTTACAAGCTCAACGCTAAATGTGTCATATGTTCTGTCGTTAGGCAGGGGCTGTCAGGGATCCATTGGCTGGCGAGTGAGGCATGGAGCACCGCATCTGTCCTCTCTACCCCTAAGAAGTACCAACACATCCTCCAGGGCACAATAGGTTTGGCTATACGTAGAGCACAGATCCCTGGCCTGCAGGACTTTCTGCTTCGCCTACACCCCTCAAACTCAGATGCTTCTGAGAATCCCTTTCTGATCCCTTTCTGGGAAGAGGTCTTTGGGTGTCGTCTAGGTGAAAGGACTTTAATGGAAAATGAAAATTATAAACCTCCATGTTCTGGTACAGAGGACCTGAAAAGTATAAAGAACATTTACAATGATGTTTCCCAGCTAAGGATTTCTTACAATGTCTACAAGGCTGTTTACGCAATTGCACATGCGATTAAAGCTATGAAGAGCTGTAATGATGGGGCTGGGCCATTTTTACTGCAGGCTTGTTCAGAGGCAACCAATATACAGCCATGGCAGGTGATTTACAGATTCTGGCTGCACATCTAGAATGTATTAATTCTAGAATACCATTTTTACACTTAGAAAGACAAATGAACTCGATTTCTCCCCTACCCCCCTCTCAACAGCTCCTTCACTACCTAAAAGAGGTGGAATACACAAATCAGTTTGGGGATGAGACCATGTTTGACCAAAACGGAGACCCCGTAGCTATGTATGATCTGGTCAATTGGCAACTGGGATCAAATGGAGAGATGCAATTTATAACCATTGGAATGTTCGATGGGACAGCACCGGCTGGCCGTAAAAAACTCCAGCTGCAAGATAATAACATTCTTTGGAATGACAACAAGACAATGGTAAGTAGTGTTTGTGTGGTGATATGTGTGATGTGGCTGTAGGTGTATTTTGAACCCTGTGAGTGTCTCTTCCATTATCTCCAAGGTTCCCCAGTCAGAATGCAGCAGTCCCTGTCCCTCAGGCACCAGAAAGGCCATCCGACCAAACTTTCCTGTATGCTGCCATGACTGTGTGGTCTGCAGAGCTGGGGAGATTAGCAATCGGACCAGTAAGTATCCATGTATATATTAACACAGTGACCTACCTGGAACATTACATGGAAACTAATGCTGTCTTATCCTTTTCCTCAGATTCCATAGAGTGTTTGCGCTGCTTGCCTCTTTTTTGGTCCAATGTTGAGAGAACAGCCTGCTTTCCCAAAGAAGTGGACTTCCTGTCCTTCAGCGACACCATGGGCAAAACACTGACGACTGTTGCTCTGCTTGGCTCCTTGTGCACTTGTTGGGTTATCTTTATATTCTCTTGTCACATATCTACTCCTATAGTTAGAGCTAATAACTCTGAGCTGAGTTTCCTGCTGCTCTTCTCCTTGAATCTGTGTTTCCTATGTTCTCTGACCTTCATCGGTCGTCCCTCAGACTGGTCCTGTATGCTTCGCCACACAGCTTTTGGGATCACCTTTGTCCTCTGTATCTCTTGTGTTCTGGGGAAGACTATAGTGGTGTTGATGGCTTTTAAGGCTTCACTTCCGGGCAGCAATCTTATGAAATGGTTTGGACCAGTACAGCAAAGAGCCATCATTACCCTTTCAACCTTGGTCCAGGTGAGGCTTTTGTGTCATGTCTACTTGTGCTATTGCTTGATTTTTGATGAAAACAGAAATTCCATTTTATTGTTTTTGAAGAACAAATATGTCTCTCCATACAGGTTATTATTTGTATAATTTGGTTGACGGTGGCTCCTCCTACTCCACAAAAACTGATGCCTAGAGAGAGTGCCATCGTTTTACTCTTATGTGATGAGGGTTCAGCTCTAGGATTTGCTCTGGTCCTCGGTTATATTGGCCTGCTGGCCTGCCTCTGCCTCTTCTTGGCCTTCTTAGCCAGAAAGTTACCAGACAATTTCAATGAGGCCAAGCTCATCACCTTCAGCATGCTGATCTTCTGTGCTGTCTGGGTGGCCTTCATCCCAGCCTACATCAGCTCTCCAGGGAAGTACTCTGTGGCTGTGGAGATCTTTGCCATCCTGGCTTCTAGTTATGGTCTGTTAGCCTGTATTTTTGCTCCCAAATGTTACATAATCTTGCTCAGACCCGAGAAGAACTCTCGGAAACATCTAATGTCAAAGACCAATGTGCAATAACATGTCGATTTTCCTGCTTTTGGTGCTGTTAAATCAAATCGCAATTGATTATTTTCTTCCATTTCTCCACTAGGGGGCACAATAAAAGTTGTTCTTTTGGCGCTGCACTGCAGCTGCCCACTGCTTGTATTGCTGCTAGTGATGATTAAATGCACCTATACTCCTAGTGATGGTTAAATGTAGAGATCCCATGCAGAGATACTTGCTACGAGAAACAAATAAAGACTATTCTCCTTGCTATTATGACTCATTCTTTACAATAACAAACTTGAATACAAACTCATCAATAACATCAAACAATAGTGCCATAAGAGTTCAACAGCTACTTCTTATTTATTCCTGACAGCCTTGAGTATATTGATGCATTACATCAAGTACACAGCTATTTTATCAAGGTTAGTCTCATTTAGGTACAGAGAAGACAAACCATGGTATAATTAATACATTAATACAAGCTACTAAATATGTAAAATATTAGTGTTGAATCTGCTCAGAATTCCAGCAGATGGCGTCCAAACCCCATTTCAAAGGCCACTATCTAAATGAAGGAGGAGCCACCATTTCATTTCATGTGATTTTTCTGGATGAGGTAATTTGGTTGTCAAGGCCGTTTACACACCTGACATGAAAAGGAAGGGGTTTTCACATATGGATTGATGCAAATGTTTAGCGATGGGGATACCCAGGGAAACAGATCAAGATAAACAATGAAAGACCTTTACCGAAATGACTAACAAGTCAAATCCTCTGTATGCCTTGGTCTATCAGAACCCAGCAGTCCATACTAAGGAAAGTAGATAGTGAAGACAGCCAGTACTGTGATAAGTTTTTTCCCCATCTTGTTTTTATTTCAGAGAGATTACCCAGGCATCACCTTTTTTTCAATGCATATGATAACTTTTACCAATTTGAATAAAAATCATTGAGTACTAAAAACTGTAGGGCATTAGTCAGGCAAGTTATGCTATAGTGTTTGTATTGCCAGTGGAACACCTTGATTTTGATTGATAAGGTTAAATTCTATCAACTGACAGATTTAGAAGGGGTGGCACTCGGGGTGGCCAATCAAATAAGGCCCTTCGCCTGGACAGAAGGCCCTCCCCCCTGGACATCCCTACGGATGTACAGTATATGGGAGGAGAAAACTAGTACCAAGCACAGCCTGATTGAGCATGTGATAATGATCATTCATAGTCGGGGTGCCCAGCCTCAAGAGTTCCAGTTCTAGCCCTTCGAGAAAGGTCCATATGAGTTGGTCAAAGTGGTGGCACTGTCAATGACGAGATACATCATCCTGTTCAGATTTAAGCTAATTTCCCACGTTAATTTGCTTAAGAGGTGAAATGCTATAATGCCATCCAAGATAACTGCTGCAACTGAGGACTGACCTGTATTCTAACCCTATTAGACATGAAATCCTAACCAACCCCTGCGCACATCTGAACGCAACCCTTAGGTAACCCTTTTTATGGCTATATTTCAACACTATTGATGATATTAATATCATCAATACTGATTATAATAACAGTATAACTAATCATACTCAGGGTTTCCTCATTACCTGATGAATGTTCATGTTCATTCATTTATATATGATATTATATTATTTAATTTAAGTCATTCGAATCTGCACACAACATATTTAAACTATATTTCCTTGAACATAGTGTGGAGTGTGTGTGGGGATGATGGCTGGTTTAAACAGCTTCACCTGACCAGGGTCTGATTGGACTCTGGGGCTGGGTGAGGCTGCACACCTGTTGCATATTGAGTGATCAATCTGCACAGGTTTAAGACACTCATCTCCCTCCACACTTAGTGAGAGATGTCCTGCATGGCAACATGGAGCACCAGAGGTCATGTATCATTATCTACAAACATTTACAATAAAACATTTTTACAAAATCCCTTTTAATCTAAGGGGATTTTGGAAACAATTTTTAATCTACAAACAAACATAAAATCAAATATAATTTTTTAATAGCTTCATGCAATACTTAAAAAGTGCTGTATATTATTGTGTATAAAAAGCGTTTTTGTATTCCCTTTATGTATTTCCATGATCTACTTCAGCATGATTCTGGTCATTCTTACATTTAATCAAGTGGTCTTTTACATATTTAAACATATCTTGGATAACACTCAAGGTTTCTGCCACAATAACTTGACATTTGAACTCTTGACACGTGACTGCTCCTTACAGGGCCCGTTCACAAATTAATTGGTAAGGAAACCCTTGTAGCTTGATTATCCACTGCCTGGTTGAAACTATTAAAGAATTATTGCATCATGTTTCTGTTTACTGAAGTCCTTGCCTTACAGATGTATTGTCCACAATATCATTAAAATAATAACTAAGTTAACATATCTGATGCTAAATGCTACTAACTAATCTTTGATTCGGCTTTTGTTGGTAAGGGAACTTTAAAATTGGAATTCGATTGTGAACTCTATTCAAGTCTGAAGTTATGAAAGATGTATTTATATTTGTTTATATTGTTATTACATTTATTATATTGTATTTCATATTGACTATATTTATTATCTTTGATGATGCAATGCTAGCATTAATACCACTGAGGTTATTTGTGTTGAGTGCGATTTGCATCATTTTTGCAACATGTTGTTGAACAGCAATCCCCCCTTTGGGAGGTGCTTAATTAATTCTCCAAACCACACCTGGTGAACACCTTCTCATAGCCCAAGGCCTGGGTGTCATCACTGTTTTGACGACATCTACCTGCCTTTGCATGCCCAGCCCCTGCCTCCTGCCCCAGTGACCTGGGAGAAAGCTTAATTGGCAGTTCTCGGATGATGACATCTTTACCGTAGTGAATAAATAGTAACAATTAACCTTGATTGCGTGGTTTTGTTACACATGACTGCATGTTTCAATTTGCAGTTGATTAAAACAACACTGGAGGCTACACTATGCTCTCAAAGGATCATCCCAGCATGCAGTCGACTTTACAAACAAGCCGATTCCCAAGTCCTAAGGGAATGTCTCAATATAATTACTTGTCCATCCAAATGATTTCTACCCATGAAACTAATGGACACAGATTTGTAATATTTGTCAGATATTCATGGCCAAATATCAGTTTTCATCACATTTTAGTGGTAATCTTTAATTTATTTTGATACATGATTTAATAAAGGCGTCTACAATTGTTTAAACTCAGTCTTTATAGCAATATAATGATTGACAATACATTATACGCAATTTATCTCCAACCTCTTTTTGATTTAGCTTATGCCTTTTGGGGATTGGCAAGAAAATGTCTCAACATATTATGTGTTAATATATGGATAAGTCAAATATGTGATGATTACCAAAGGTAGTTTTAGGATATTGGTTACTGGTTTCATTCATTCCAGAAGTCAATCAGTCATAACTTGAACCACCAACATGAACATCAACGCAACCAACCAGGCCCAAGTGACACTAATCAGATTACTCTGTACATATAAACGTACTGAGTCAGTACGTTTACGTGCACAGCCAACCCGGTATCACGCGATTGCGTGCTCCTGCGCACGAACGTTAATCTATTGAAGCGTGTTCCAGAGCACGATAGTCCGACTTTTTGCGTGTTACACAGAACGAAATGTAAACCAATGCATTCTGAATGGGAGTGTTCTAAGACAATTAACGTGCTCCACAAAACGGTACGAGAGAGAGAGAAAGAGAGAGAGGGAGGGACAGAGAGAGCGAGAGAGCGAGAGAGGCTTCAGAAAGGGTGTGCGCAGATAGTACAGTGCACCCTAGTTATGTTTATGCCAAAACCACAAATGCTATATGTATATATATATATATTGCCTAATTATATATATTGCCTATATATATGTATAGGATATATAATTAGGCTATAATTATATTATTTAGCGTGTAATGAGACAATCTATAGCCAAATTGTCGAAGATGCCCGAGAATCTTCGGGGATATCAGCATGGGAAATCGGCGAATCAGACCCATGAACCTATAAAGAAAGACGTCATCTCAAGCGGGAGAGAACGTTTGCGGTGCTGGTTTGTGTCACATAAGTACAGGGCTCTCATGTCTCATGCATTCGGCGTGAGACACACGCAATTCAACCCATGCAGTGCGCACACGCTCGAACCTGTGCCGTGTTCCAATACCCGTACTGTCCGTACTTACTAGCCACAATTTTAGTAAGATCCGGCGAAAAGAAGTATACTTCAGCCGTACTCAAAACGGGCTAATCCTGAAGTGTGGATCGAAGGACACTCCCCGTACTCAACGGCAGCCATCTTAGCTACGTAGCGGAAGAGGCGGAGCCAGGCTGAGCCAAAATCGGCGCATTTTCCACATAGCCTGCATTAATAGTCATTTTGTAGTTTTTATAGCTGCTAGGCGCAAAGAGTTCACCGTTCAAAGCGGGATGTTTATTGCGGGGGAGTAGCCACGGCGGCAGTCGTGATCGTAATTTCCGGTTAGTGCACCACAAAGTACTCGATTTGGAACAGCACTCACATCTGAAAAAATAACGTAGTAGATAGTGCGGATAGTATACTTCCTTTAAGTATACTCATGGAAGTACGGGTACGGTCTCACGAAAATACGTGACACTGTCACGTTATTTAATCTATTGAAACGTGATCAGGGACACGTAGGCCTATTTTCTAAATTTTGTATTTCAATTGGAAGTAGGCTATTTGTCGTGTCACTAAGCATGACTTCCAAACTAAGGTTCTGTCCGGGAGCGTTCTCCCTAATGTCCCTTATGGAGCTCCGTACAGATCATTCATTGTTGAAAATTGTCTGTGATAACTAACAAATGACAGCTTTTGGCCACCCGTTTCTACTTAAAATTGTCTGTGATAACTAACAATATGACAGCTTTTGGCCACCCGTTTCTACTTTCACCTTTGATACTGAGAAATTGTGACAATACACGGATAGGCCTATATTAAATGCAGGTGCGCTGCTCTGTAGGCAAACCGCGAAGGAAAAAAGGGTAGCTGCTTCATCTGTTCTTTTTAGAATTGTATGTCTTGATGTTTATTTTATCTAGCCATCTATTCTCTTGTTTTTGGCTATGTGAATGAACGTCCGCGTCGATGCCTCGATCGCAAGTCCAGTGTCGCGAGCGGACGTTGCCATGACATCTAGAAATCATACCGTATTTAATGGGTTGTAGTGAGTGTAACATAATTCACCTACAGTATTTTGTTATGTGTTGTTCTTTCAATTGTGTTAGGCATGTCGTTTACTGTCTTGGTGGTTCAGGAATCGCTGTCCCTTTTAAGGATTAGCGTCTCATGACGTCAGAGCCCATGCGGGATTTGTTTACCTTCAGCACGTTTTGATTTCCCGTTTCTCTCTTACTAAATAAACGAGTCACACAACTGTGTGCTCAACGTGCGAAATTGTGTCTCTCACTTATGGCAATTTCCACAGGGTTATCATTAATATTGATGTGTAGGGGTTGTTTATAACTCGTGAATAATATTGTTTATTCCCCCAGACCACGGTCTGGGGGAATAGGCCTACTCTGATTCTGATTGGCTGCAGTGCGTGCATTAACTCCTGATATAGCCCTACAGACACCTGCTAAGTAGTTCCAGTCAGTGTTTAGATTCTCTGCCCGAGCCCGAGCCCGACGCGGGCCGGGTCGGGCCGATATTTCCCACCACTATACTCGGGCCGGGCCTTTGATCGAGCGTTTTTTTTTTTTTTTTACCATTGGTTTATTGGCCTAATCTGAGGAGAAATCTATGCCATAAACAGAAATATTATAGGCCTTTATTACACGGGTCTTCTCAATGCCGTGGAACGCTCCGTTCACTTGCATGGGTAGTAGCCCGGTGACTTGTCTACCCCAGCGTCTACCGTTGCTAAGCGACGTCACCGTCTTTGCGGACAAATTATTTCTCTGCTGATCAACACTACAAATGGCCAAAAGACTTTTATCCCCCCCCCCCCCCCCCCTTAAATAAATACTATGGCAGAATTATTATTATTATTATTCTCATTCAACTTAAACATGTGTTTTTACAGTAGAGTGGTGGAGGGATGACGTATGTTGGCCAACCCGGAAGTGAGCGTCGCCCTGGATTCCCTCCATAGACATCTTATAGATAGACGGAGCATCGAATGCTACCGCCTACTGGCGCTGTTGGGAAAAATAACCTGATGAGCACATCACATGGCAGGCACATTAATATATAGTCGACTCTTGCTCTAAACCCAACGAACACATAACACAAACATGATAATATAGTCAGGTCAAGGCCAGAGCCGAAGGCCCCATTTCCCAGGCGATGGTAGACACTCAGACAATGCACCAGTCATCCTCAAGAACGGGAGAGCCACATTAATTTATCACACAGGAGACACTTTGAAGCTCTCCCCCGTTAGAAGGAACCAAGAGAAACACCTGCCCATACCAGGGGCCTGAGAGCCACATTAAATGATCACACACGAGACACTTCGGGGGGGCACTCCCCCGTTTTAATTTATCACACCGGAGACACGAGGAGCTCTCCCCCGTTACGAAGCTCTCCCAGGGCCTGGGCGCCAAGGCCAAGCAAAAACACACAGAACCACACACACCTCAAACGCACACACCTCATCGAGAGGAGGATACAGCATAAGACTGCATCACACAGGGACTCTTGATCTTCTTCTGAAGCAGACCTTCCACGGAGGCGAAGCTCTGGACGAACCATCAGCGCTGATTAGGGACTTAGACATATTCGATCTCTCACGCTTTATGACTCTGTATAACTTAATAAATCCAAGGTCCTCGTGCCGACAGACTTTATTACCTCTCCGTCTCATTTCATCTGGTCCAGTAACTAGACAGATCGTTTTTCCCCACAGCGCTGACGAGACGCGGGGCCGCCATCTTGGAGTGGTCATCCGCTCCACTCCGTTTGGCTGGAGCAATGAACTGTCAGTGCATTAAATAATCATACCTCACTGACTATCACTGATTTTCATGCGGTTTTTTGTCATACGTGTAGCTATGATAAAGGCAACATGGTTTGGCGTGTTTTATTATTCAATACTAATTATACCAATAGTACGGTAATGTTAAATCTTGCTTGTGAAAAGTAATCCCCCGATTCCTATTATGGATTGTCCGCCGATTTGAGCAGGAATACGCTGAACAACAGCCCGGCATCCCGTTTCTGCTGCTGTTGCTGCTCCCGGTTGACCACTCCAAGATGGCGGCCGTATTTCTCGCGTCCCAGCAGCCAATACTCCGTCTATCTATAAGATGTCTATGATTCCCTCGACAAAAAGCCAATGGATTTTGGATTATTATAAATTGAAACAATTTATAAAATAAGTATTTGTGAGATGTCATTACTCATTTGTGAGATGAGTTTGCTTCCTATTTATGTCGAGTATACACCCCTACTGTCCACAAGCATCCCCCCCATATGGATTTGGAGAATTGTTGCCACGTCCCAGTGGTGGAGGTACCATATATATGAAAGAGGGCATTCAATTATACTATAATGATCAATTAGGAGGCCGAAGCCCTAAAGGAAGTGATGCAATAGGTGACTGAGGGTCAACATTTGAGAACCCCTTTTATCAAAGGGGGTCTCAAAGGACTCATACGCTTCAACAGCGGCTGCAGCAGAAGTGTTGAGACGAAAGATGATAAAGACATTTATAGAATATTCCCATGATTCTTCGCACGACCTGCAGGTTGGAGAGACTGAAATAACCCCCAGAATGAGTAATAATGTAAAAGCAGCCAAGTCCCACAAATTGCTTGAACTATTTATTTCATTCCATTGTTTCGTTGATATGCATTATTGAAAAGTTTCAAGCATATGGAGTTAATGCAATATCCACAAACAGTTCAAAATGGTACCATGAAATGTCTTGTTTGTTGTATTAACCAGTTCATTTCTCTTTTGTGAAAGTCACCAAAAGTCAAAAAAAGTTAAACGCAAGGTCACAGGCTAACAGTGGAGCTGTGTTGGGAACCAGCAGCCAAGAGCTTCCATGGAAACTTTCTACCCATGTTAAATAGATTTAGTTGGCAGTTCCTTTTCTGCCCATTCTTGTGGAAGCACTTTGCAGTACTGGGAGACACCATTTCTAACGGCAATGGAGCTAGATTCTAAAAATATCAAAAGATGCCCAAACCAAATACCTTTAACCCATAGTTGTGTTTTATCAAATTAAAAAATGTCAGAGTTTCATTGACTACAAATTGAGCAGAAATATTTTGCATACAAATCTTTAAATAGTTGAACCACATTAAGAAAAATACATTTGTTAATTTTTTTTATTAGTGAAGCCACAAGTTTTGCACATTATCCAAACAGAATACCTGAAATCTTGATATTTCAGCCCTTTCGGGTTAAAACAAGAGAAAAGGACAACCTAACAAGAGTGAAAAGTTTGAGTTAGGTGACCTATAGTTCAAAGATGTCCGAGTGGTCAGGTAGACTAAATAAAAGTGTATTCCCAATTGCTCCAGGACATTTGTGTAATTTACTTGTGAGCTCTCCCTCAAGCCTAGAGAGACATCAGTGTTGAACCACCAACTGAAAGAGTATTTGCCATTAGTATGAGTGACAACATTTCATGGCTATTAATTTAGTTCATTATATTTAGCCGATTTGAATAGACTTTTCTAGCAGGTGAGGCTGTCAAAGAACTAAATCTGGAGCAACTACAAAAAGTAAATTTGCAGCATGACCAAAATATACAAAAAGTATAGGAACTGTTCTAGCAAATATGTTTTAGAAGTCTCTTTTGATAGTCAGTGCAGAATGTTGGTGTATTTTAGTGTCAAGGAAATGCTGAAGCTAGTGTTAGTGATGGCGATAGAAATGGACAAGCTTGCGTGTACAAATATGCAAATAGAATTGCAAGGTTCACAGCCCAGTTGCATAAGTGGTCACAACCGTTGGATTGTAAACAAGGGTAAAAAAATGAATAAAAAATTCCCACAAACTAGTCAACATGGTCAATTGAAAGCCTGTACAAAACGACCCTGGAATAGTCAAATGCAGCTTTACTGCGGATGAATTAAGCCAAATTGCATAAACATCCAATGGTAAACAGTATACAAATGCAATTAAGGTTGCACTCACACTAGGCCATGACCGTCGCAACTGTGGCCTGGCCACGGTAGGCTCTTGTACATACGCCATCACGTCGCTAGCATCCAAACAATTCTACCAAACCTTAACCAACTAGTGAAAAATGGAACAAAACTTTAGCACACACCCAGTGACTAATCACCTTGTCCAGGGGTGTTCCAACGTGGTTTACCAGAGGGCCTTGTGGACTTAAAGTAAGCCACACATTTGACAGAGACAGCACGGAATGACGTTAAACTAAGCTAATCTACAGGTTACTAGTGCTAGTGCAATTACGTGAGCATTTTGCACAATATTTGTACTCCAATGCTACGTAAAGCAGGCTTCTTCAGAACCCCGTAGCCTGCTACATTGAAGAGCAACTGTAACAAATCCTGACCAAGACGGCTCTGGAAGCCACTACGGCCCACGCAGCAGATTACTGCGTGGACCGTGGTGGCTTCCAGATCAACCCTTCGGTGGACCATTCATACACATGTATTCCGAGGATGTTTTGAAGACACTGGAGTCCCATGGCACTAGATTCCTTTGAAGACTAAGTTGGTATGGGGGGGCCCAAAGGGGGCCCCCCCATAGATCTTGTCAGTCATCTAACACCTGTTAAGAAAAACACACACACATCACAAGATACAAATCAGCAAAGCTAGGTTAAAACAGCAGTGACATGCATGTCAAGGTGCAAAGAGCAGGGATACTGATGGCTTGTGTCTGAGGAGACAGCCCAAAAACATCAACATTTAATAAAGGAAAATAACTTTTACTCACTGCGGTGGTCTGTTTCGAAGTGCCATGTTGGTAGCAATATTTGTCTGGGCTGTTCAGTCAAATGCCCACAAAAACAAACACGCAACAACGCATACTTTCAGTTTGTATAAAGTGACAATAGTGATCTGCAATCTAGATCGAAAACTTTCAACCCTCACTAGACTCAACCTCGATTGACACAGGCTGATGCGAAAAGTAAACCAAACCCAATGTGTTCACCTTTAATATAGGGGTGCGTGACAGGTGATCTCAATTAAAATTTGGGCGGGGCTGAGAGGCTTGTCAGCTGATGAGGTGCACCTGTGCAGGTCTGCCACGCAGGCTGTAGCCAGTCTCTCTCTCTTTCCACAGAGGCAGGTGGGCTTGGGTTCTGTTTAGGGTGGTTCCTTAAGGTTTTGGACCTTTGGATTGGTTCCATGTTTTGTTTTATGTTAACACTATTCAACATCCCCACAGCACACTTTCCACTGCCCATATACATAGGCTAGTCGAAAGAATAGGCCTATGTCACACTTCCTGCTTCCAGAACGCGTAATAGGGTAATCCAACTTCCGGTCGCGTCTAGCAGCAACAACAATGGCAGCTCCCGTTCGCAGTTGTTCTTGTAGTGTACCGTGTTGCTCTACATCAGGACGTATACAGCCATACATCAGCTTCCACGCTTTCCCGAAGGACAAACTAAATCTTGGTTGAGATAATTTTTTGCCCAGTACTGTCCTAACGTGCGAGTGATTCTAGACTGCACAGAAATCAGGTGTGAGGCACCCTCATCACTCACCCTCCAGTCTGAAACATTCTCCCACTACAAGAATACCAACACCTTCAAAGGTCTGATTGGCATTGCTTCATGTGGAGTTATCACCTTAATTTCTAAGCTGTACACTGGTTCCATATCAGACAGAGAAATCACACAGCAGTCAGGAATCCTCAGTCTACTTCAGCCAGGAGATGCATGCATGGCTGACAAAGGCTTTGTCATCGACAAGATGCTTTCTGAAGTTGGGGCCACCCTCATAATGCCGCCATTTAAAAGAGGTGCCAGGTTCACCAGTGAGTATCGCCCAATTTAGAATCTTGGTGGAGAGGGCCATCAGAAGGGTCAAAGAATATCATATCTGGGACACGACCATTCCTCTGACTCTTTCAGGCTCTGTCAATCAGCTGTGGGTAAATTGTTGCTTGATGTCTAACTATCAAGGTCCTTTAGATGTTAAGGGTGATGTCCCAGTGTTACACATTAAAACACACATGACGTCACATGACTATTTTCAAACGTTTATTAATGTTCTTTGTTTACATTTAGCAGAAAGAAATTAAAATGGTGTTTGTTTCCGTCCGTCCTTTTCAAATGTTTATTTAATGTTCGTTTCCAGTTCTTTTTTTAAATATAAATGTACATATATACATATTTACATTTAACAGAAAGAAATGAAATGTTCTGTGTGTTAGGCAAGGCAACTTTATTTATATAGCACTTTTCATACACAAGGGCAGACTCAAAGTGCTTCACATACAAACATTGTCATACAATAAAATAGATAAGTAAAAGAAAAAATATGCAGAGAAATGAGTAAAATAGAAAGTTAAAGGCATTTTAGTATTAAAATAGAAAATAAAGGCAAAGTTAAAAAAGCTTTTTAGAAAGTGCAATGTATTTAAGATGTAGCATAAAGCTAATGCAAACATAAGTCTTCAGGCTTGTTTTAAAGGTGCTCAGAGTGTGTTACCTTAAACAAATGTTCAGGAATGTTCGTTTCCAATTCTTTGATTAAAATATTTACATATATACATTTAACAGAAATAAATAAATTTAATGGGGTGCATGTATCCCTCGGCCATATTTACTTGGCATTCAGGAGGTATGTGTCCATGTATGTGCTAAAATAAAACACCTAACCCAAACCTTGGGTTTCCTGACCACAAGTTGGTCAGTGGGTTCCGGGGGAAATCCCCTGGAGCAAAAAGAAAAAATATGTAAGCACATAAATCATATTGTCAGTGTAGCAACACTTAAGTCAGTGTTAGTCGTGTCTGTCTATATACAAGAACTTCGAATACTATTATTGAGTAGACTATACAGGATGTTTGGCTAGGCCTGAGGTATACACATAAACCTGTGTCCTTGGTCCACGACTGCAGAACACTGGTGCACGACAGAGGTGTTGGCACGCTTTTCTCCCCTGTGAAGTGGTAGTCATGTGTCTGGAAGAGCAGATATAAAACAAAACATGACAATCTGCAACAGCAGACATGAAACAAAACATTATCATCTGCAACAGCAGATCTGGAGAAAGAGAGCATTTTGGAACAGCAACAAGAAACAATAATAATAAAAACACACACAGACTGAACATGCAACTGGATCTGTGAAGGTCTGAAACCATGCTCTAGGTCTAGGCTATCCATTATGCTACATATTACGAGGTGGGCCTGTTTGAATCACAAAATGAAAATCTAATTAAAGTGGTCAGAAAGGTAGGCCTAAGTAACAGTCCCATTGATTCACAAAAGACTATGAAAAGCGAGATAGAGTTTGATTTCAGACTCAGGCCTGACTTCCTAGCACTATAGCCTGCAGGGTGTGAGGCTCATCGTTTTTCTTCTGGGAACAGTAGCAGTTCGCCCGAACTGCTACTTCCAAATTAACTAAATCTGACACTGCAGTAAGAGAGGGAAAGATTAACACACCATACAGCAAAATGTATGGGCATTGGTAGCTTATGACAGCCACCCAGCCACTATGTTCTGACAGTAGCCTGGAGCTAATCTGACATACTATCGACACTTACATGTACGGTAGGCAGTGGCTACCTACCTATACCAAACCTCTTGGGGTTCGTCAGGCAAAGTTTCAGAGACACTCAAACTAAATATGTATTCCTACCAGTTTAAATAATATTTTGCGATTAATTAAAAAGGATTCGTATGATATGTAGGATAGTATGTCAGATTAGCTCCAGGCTACTGTCAGAACATAGTGGCTGGGTGGCTGTCATAAGCTACCAATGCCCATACATTTTGCTGTATGGTGTGTTAATCTTTCCCTCTCTTACTGCAGTGTCAGATTTAGTTAATTTGGAAGTAGCAGTTCGGGCGAACTGCTATCTATTTTATTGTATGACAATGTTTGTATGTGAAGCACTTTGAGTCTGCCCTTGTGTATGAAAAGTGCTATATAAATAAAGTTGCCTTGCCTAACACACAGAACATTTCATTTCTTTCTGTTAAATGTAAATATGTATATATGTACATTTATATTTAAAAAAAGAACTGGAAACGAACATTAAATAAACATTTGAAAAGGACGGACGGAAACAAACACCATTTTAATTTCTTTCTGCTAAATGTAAACAAAGAACATTAATAAACGTTTGAAAATAGTCATGTGACGTCATGTGTGTTTTAATGTGTAACACTGGGACATCACCCTTAACATCTAAAGGACCTTGATAGTTAGACATCAAGCAACAATTTACCCACAGCTGATTGACAGAGCCTGAAAGAGTCAGAGGAATGGTCGTGTCCCAGATATGATATTCTTTGACCCTTCTGATGGCCCTCTCCACCAAGATTCTAAATTGGGCGATACTCACTGGTGAACCTGGCACCTCTTTTAAATGGCGGCATTATGAGGGTGGCCCCAACTTCAGAAAGCATCTTGTCGATGACAAAGCCTTTGTCAGCCATGCATGCATCTCCTGGCTGAAGTAGACTGAGGATTCCTGACTGCTGTGTGATTTCTCTGTCTGATATGGAACCAGTGTACAGCTTAGAAATTAAGGTGATAACTCCACATGAAGCAATGCCAATCAGACCTTTGAAGGTGTTGGTATTCTTGTAGTGGGAGAATGTTTCAGACTGGAGGGTGAGTGATGAGGGTGCCTCACACCTGATTTCTGTGCAGTCTAGAATCACTCGCACGTTAGGACAGTACTGGGCAAAAAATTATCTCAACCAAGATTTAGTTTGTCCTTCGGGAAAGCGTGGAAGCTGATGTATGGCTGTATACGTCCTGATGTAGAGCAACACGGTACACTACAAGAACAACTGCGAACGGGAGCTGCCATTGTTGTTGCTGCTAGACGCGACCGGAAGTTGGATTACCCTATTACGCGTTCTGGAAGCAGGAAGTGTGACATAGGCCTATTCTTTCGACTAGCCTATGTATATGGGCAGTGGAAAGTGTGCTGTGGGGATGTTGAATAGTGTTAACATAAAACAAAACATGGAACCAATCCAAAGGTCCAAAACCTTAAGGAACCACCCTAAACAGAACCCAAGCCCACCTGCCTCTGTGGAAAGAGAGAGAGACTGGCTACAGCCTGCGTGGCAGACCTGCACAGGTGCACCTCATCAGCTGACAAGCCTCTCAGCCCCGCCCAAATTTTAATTGAGATCACCTGTCACGCACCCCTATATTAAAGGTGAACACATTGGGTTTGGTTTACTTTTCGCATCAGCCTGTGTCAATCGAGGTTGAGTCTAGTGAGGGTTGAAAGTTTTCGATCTAGATTGCAGATCACTATTGTCACTTTATACAAACTGAAAGTATGCGTTGTTGCGTGTTTGTTTTTGTGGGCATTTGACTGAACAGCCCAGACAAATATTGCTACCAACATGGCACTTCGAAACAGACCACCGCAGTGAGTAAAAGTTATTTTCCTTTATTAAATGTTGATGTTTTTGGGCTGTCTCCTCAGACACAAGCCATCAGTATCCCTGCTCTTTGCACCTTGACATGCATGTCACTGCTGTTTTAACCTAGCTTTGCTGATTTGTATCTTGTGATGTGTGTGTGTTTTTCTTAACAGGTGTTAGATGACTGACAAGATCTATGGGGGGGCCCCCTTTGGGCCCCCCCATACCAACTTAGTCTTCAAAGGAATCTAGTGCCATGGGACTCCAGTGTCTTCAAAACATCCTCGGAATACATGTGTATGAATGGTCCACCGAAGGGTTGATCTGGAAGCCACCACGGTCCACGCAGTAATCTGCTGCGTGGGCCGTAGTGGCTTCCAGAGCCGTCTTGGTCAGGATTTGTTACAGTTGCTCTTCAATGTAGCAGGCTACGGGGTTCTGAAGAAGCCTGCTTTACGTAGCATTGGAGTACAAATATTGTGCAAAATGCTCACGTAATTGCACTAGCACTAGTAACCTGTAGATTAGCTTAGTTTAACGTCATTCCGTGCTGTCTCTGTCAAATGTGTGGCTTACTTTAAGTCCACAAGGCCCTCTGGTAAACCACGTTGGAACACCCCTGGACAAGGTGATTAGTCACTGGGTGTGTGCTAAAGTTTTGTTCCATTTTTCACTAGTTGGTTAAGGTTTGGTAGAATTGTTTGGATGCTAGCGACGTGATGGCGTATGTACAAGAGCCTACCGTGGCCAGGCCACAGTTGCGACGGTCATGGCCTAGTGTGAGTGCAACCTTAATTGCATTTGTATACTGTTTACCATTGGATGTTTATGCAATTTGGCTTAATTCATCCGCAGTAAAGCTGCATTTGACTATTCCAGGGTCGTTTTGTACAGGCTTTCAATTGACCATGTTGACTAGTTTGTGGGAATTTTTTATTCATTTTTTTACCCTTGTTTACAATCCAACGGTTGTGACCACTTATGCAACTGGGCTGTGAACCTTGCAATTCTATTTGCATATTTGTACACGCAAGCTTGTCCATTTCTATCGCCATCACTAACACTAGCTTCAGCATTTCCTTGACACTAAAATACACCAACATTCTGCACTGACTATCAAAAGAGACTTCTAAAACATATTTGCTAGAACAGTTCCTATACTTTTTGTATATTTTGGTCATGCTGCAAATTTACTTTTTGTAGTTGCTCCAGATTTAGTTCTTTGACAGCCTCACCTGCTAGAAAAGTCTATTCAAATCGGCTAAATATAATGAACTAAATTAATAGCCATGAAATGTTGTCACTCATACTAATGGCAAATACTCTTTCAGTTGGTGGTTCAACACTGATGTCTCTCTAGGCTTGAGGGAGAGCTCACAAGTAAATTACACAAATGTCCTGGAGCAATTGGGAATACACTTTTATTTAGTCTACCTGACCACTCGGACATCTTTGAACTATAGGTCACCTAACTCAAACTTTTCACTCTTGTTAGGTTGTCCTTTTCTCTTGTTTTAACCCGAAAGGGCTGAAATATCAAGATTTCAGGTATTCTGTTTGGATAATGTGCAAAACTTGTGGCTTCACTAATAAAAAAAATTAACAAATGTATTTTTCTTAATGTGGTTCAACTATTTAAAGATTTGTATGCAAAATATTTCTGCTCAATTTGTAGTCAATGAAACTCTGACATTTTTTAATTTGATAAAACACAACTATGGGTTAAAGGTATTTGGTTTGGGCATCTTTTGATATTTTTAGAATCTAGCTCCATTGCCGTTAGAAATGGTGTCTCCCAGTACTGCAAAGTGCTTCCACAAGAATGGGCAGAAAAGGAACTGCCAACTAAATCTATTTAACATGGGTAGAAAGTTTCCATGGAAGCTCTTGGCTGCTGGTTCCCAACACAGCTCCACTGTTAGCCTGTGACCTTGCGTTTAACTTTTTTTGACTTTTGGTGACTTTCACAAAAGAGAAATGAACTGGTTAATACAACAAACAAGACATTTCATGGTACCATTTTGAACTGTTTGTGGATATTGCATTAACTCCATATGCTTGAAACTTTTCAATAATGCATATCAACGAAACAATGGAATGAAATAAATAGTTCAAGCAATTTGTGGGACTTGGCTGCTTTTACATTATTACTCATTCTGGGGGTTATTTCAGTCTCTCCAACCTGCAGGTCGTGCGAAGAATCATGGGAATATTCTATAAATGTCTTTATCATCTTTCGTCTCAACACTTCTGCTGCAGCCGCTGTTGAAGCGTATGAGTCCTTTGAGACCCCCTTTGATAAAAGGGGTTCTCAAATGTTGACCCTCAGTCACCTATTGCATCACTTCCTTTAGGGCTTCGGCCTCCTAATTGATCATTATAGTATAATTGAATGCCCTCTTTCATATATATGATACCTCCACCCAACCCGGTATCACGCGATTGCGTGCTCCTGCGCACGAACGTTAATCTATTGAAGCGTGTTCCAGAGCACGATAGTCCGACTTTTTGCGTGTTACACAGAACGAAATGTAAACCAATGCATTCTGAATGTTCTAAGACAATTATATCTGTACGGAGCTCCATAAGGGACATTAGGGAGAACGCTCCCGGACAGAACCTTAGTTTGGAAGTCATGCTTAGTGACACGACAAATAGCCTACTTCCAATTGAAATACAAAATTTAGAAAATAGGCCTACGTGTCCCTGATCACGTTTCAATAGATTAAATAACGTGACAGTGTCACGTATTTCCGTGAGACCATACCCGTACTTCCTTGAGTATACTTAAAGGAAGTATACTATCCGCACTATCTACTACGTTATTTTTTCAGATGTGAGTGCTGTTCCAAATCGAGTACTCCGTGGTGCACTAACCGGAAATTACGATCACGACTGCCGCCGTGGCTCCTCCCCCGCAATAAACATCCCGCTTTGAACGGTGAACTCTTTACGCCTAGCAGCTATAAAAACTATAAAAACTACAAAATGACTCTATTAATGCAGGCTATGTGGAAAATGCGCCGACTTTGGCTCACACTTCAGGATTAGCCCGTTTTGAGTACGGCATCCGGGTCCTTGAAGTATACTTCTTTTCACCGGATCTGAATTGGAACCTACAGCGTAGTCAAATTTTGGCTAGTAATTACACGGACAGTACGGGTATTGGAACACGGCACAGGTTCGAGCGTGTGCATGGGTTGAATTGCGTGTGTCTCACGCCGGATGCATGAGACATGAGAGCCCTGTACTTACGTGACACAAACCAGCACCGCAAACGTTCTCTCCCGCTTGAGATGACGTCTTTCTTTATAGGTTCATGGGTCTGATTCGCCGATTTCCCATGCTGATATCCCCGTAGATTCTCGGGCATCTTCGACAATTTGGCTATAGATTGTCTCATTACACGCTAAATAATATAATCATAGCCTAATTATATATAGCCTATACATATATATAGGCAATATATATAATTAGGCTATATATATATATATATATATACATATATATATATATACATATATAGCATTTGTGGTTTTGGCATAAACATAACTGGGTGCACTGTACTATCTGCGCACACCCTTTCTGAAGCCTCTCTCGCTCTCTCTCTCTCTGTCCCTCCCTCTCTCTCTTGTACCGTTTAGTTAATTGTCTTAGAACACTCCCATTCAAAATGCATTGGGTTACATTTCGTTCTGTGTAACACGCAAAAAGTCGGACTATCGTGCTCTGGAACACGCTTCAATAGATTAACGTTCGTGCGCAGGAGCACGCAATCGCGTGATACCGGGTTGGCACAGCTTAATCCGATTAAAGCCATAGTTCGACTATGCTCCTCAATCGGAAAACTGCAATTGTCCGATTATTCATGGCTTAGAGAAAATCGATTCATTGGCCAGTTCACTTCGGGTCCATGTTATTTCTCTGACGTCCAGATTGAACTGCGACATGGAGGAGAAAAGGGATTGTCACCGTATGCGAAATCCCGCCAGAGCAGTTCCTCCGGCCGAATACTCCAACAATCCCTTTCTCCTTTATGTCGCAGTTCATTGTGGACTTCAGAGAGTCAAAGCCAGCGTCCTTTCCCCCTAATTCCTTCTCAACCATGGGCGAGATAACCCCCACTGCAAGTCTTTACTTGTTTTGGAAGTACCAGAGTCGGAAAACCCTACGCAGTCTTTAAGATTCAGAATATCAGAGAATATCCCCGTCAGTTCGGCCGCGGCGCAATGAATGAATAAAGATGGTCAACACGTCGGAAGAAAAAAACATTTATTTCGACAGATGTGCCTGAAGTTACTACTTTACAACCTTGTTGTCGACCAACATTTAGAAAAAAAATTACTTTTAATTCAGCCTTGGGTGAAATCGAAGCGTAGTGTGTACTGATACCATGTTGATGATGATACACTTCTTATAGGGGGTAACTACAATGGCACAACACCGCCTTCCTCCATCTTCCGCACCACCTTTTTAAATAAATCACAGTTTTTCCGACAGCGACAACAACACGACTACCGTCTCCTTCTACTTTCGGCTCACGTCCCCCGGAAAATCCAATTTAAATTCGATTGACCGTAAACATGCACTGTTAATGCAACCCAGTCGCCAAGAAAAAACGTCAGTGGTGTACGTTTCCATGAACACTGGATACGTAGCATTTCAACGTAAAAGATAGCGTGTTATACCTACAATATCCACGTGTGCCGCTGTGGAGGCGGGTTTCGGGGTTTGGGTTTCACGGCTTTCGCGGCAAATTGTGGACACGATTGTTTAGGGGGGGGGGGGGGGGGAGACTGTTGATGACCGGGGAGGGGGGGGGGGGGGAGAGACACGTTTGTTGAGGGGGGACGACGACACACGATTGTAGGGGGGGGGACACGTTAGTTGAAGGGGGGGGGGGGGGGTGGGGGGGACACGTTTGTTGAGGGGGGGGGGGAGACACGTTTGTAGGGGGGGGGGGCACGCTCGACAACGAGAGTTGGTTTTTATTGAACGCTCGACAACGAGAGTTGGTTTTTATTGAACGAGACTTCAACACGGAACAGCTGCGCGAAACGATGGTCACGTCACTCTCGGTGACGGTGTCGACAATAATGAACACACGAACAATGTTAATAGAACAACACACAACCACATAACATCCCGAACCCATTAACCCCACTTAATCCTAACAACAAAACAAGTTAACAAAAGCCCCATTTGTCAACTGAGAACCCCAATTCGCAGAATCCCCCGCTGCTCCGGAACACGGCGTAGCTTATATTAATCTTTATTATCTGAATGGGACATGCAATATTTTAGGACAGATACACCATTAAACGCGTTTCTAATGACATTTCTAGCGAGAAATGTACATTTTCCTTACATAATCTTCAGTCAGTGAATGTGTATGATCTTTATTAATCTTTATTATCTGAATGGGAAATGCAATATTTTAGGACCGATTCACCGTTAAACGTGTTTCTAATAACATTTCTAGCGAGAAATATACTTTTTAATTGCATAGTCAGTGATTGTGTCTGATCTTTAGTTTTATAGTTATTAGGAGTTGATCGGCTCGCTCGCATGTTTCAACGACGTCAGGTTGCTTTCGCTAAACTAGCAGCTCACGTGCTTCCTGCGTTTGTGTTATTAAACTGTTACTTTATGTAACTTTTAATGATATCATCTTGTTAGAAACACGTATATCTGAGAGCCAACCCAGTCGCCAAAATCATACCTACGTTGACAGTGTACGTTTCGTGAACACTGGATTACGTCGCATTTCAACATAAAATAGCGTGTTATACACACACACACACACACGCACGCACATGCACAGACACACACACACACAAGCACACACACGCACGCACGCACAGACACACAGACACAGACACAGACACACACACACACACACACACACACGCACACACGCACACGGTGCATTTCGCTGCTAAAACCACAACAAAAAAATATTCCCTCAAATATTATTACTTTCAAAACGTTGGCCAAAATGGCCAATAATATCATTTTTTTTTGGGATGCTTCTAGGACATTTTGGGTGGATTTTGAACGGTATGTGGGGGGCACGTTTTTTGCAGGACCTGGCAACCCTGCGCTGTTGCCCGAGATCTGGATCCACCCCGGCGTGGTGCCGTCTCCTTTTGACCTTTTGACCCCAGACTTCTGGGGAATAGCTGAATCAATTCATTAGTCAATCAGAAGCATGTAAATATCTTTCCGGTGGCGTAAGAGGACAAACAAGGTATCCTTCAACATCTACGCTTCCAGGCGATTGCAACGGTGCCACACATGAGCATATTCGAACATGTTTAATGGTAGTAATTAGCTGTCGAAATTGGAGGCCTTAATCAATACTGAGCAGCTATTGATTTGCTTCCCGATAAAGATTTGTCACAAATGACATGTTATTTAGCATCTACACGTTAAACTGAGTCCAATGAGATCAAGCTCGGCCTCTTGCTACACCGAGATCATGTCCTAGACCTAGGTGTACCATGTCAAATACATGTTACCATTAGCTAGAGTGTCGTTCTTGGTGTCATTGGACTCAGCTCAACGTGTAGATGCTAAATAACATGTCATTTGTGACAAATCTTTATCGGGAAGCAAATCAATAGCTGCTCAGTATTGATTAAGGCCTCCAATTTCGACAGCTAATTACTACCATTAAACATGTTCGAATATGCTCATGTGTGGCACCGTTGCAATCGCCTGGAAGCGTAGATGTTGAAGGACACCTTGTTCGTCCTCTTACACCACCGGAAAGATATTTACATGCTTCTGATTGACTAATGAATTGATTCAGCTATTCCCCCAGAAGTCTGGGGTCAAAAGGAGACGGCACCACGCCGGGGTGGATCCAGATCTCGGGCAACAGCGCAGGGTTGCCAGGTCCTGCAAAAAACGTGCCCCCCACATACCGTTCAAAATCCACCCAAAATGTCCTAGAAGCATCCCAAAAAAAAAAGATATTATTGGCCATTTTGGCCAACGTTTTGAAAGTAATAATATTTGAGGGAATATTTTTTTGTTGTTGTTTTAGCAGCGAAATGCACCGTGTGCGTGTGTGCGTGTGTGTGTGTGTGTGTGTGTGTGTGTGTGTGTGTGTGTGTGTGTGTGTGTGTGTGTGTCTGTGTGTCTGTGTCTGTGTCTGTGTGTCTGTGCGTGCGTGTGTGTGCTTGTGTGTGTGTGTCTGTGCATGTGCGTGCGTGTGTGTGTGTGTGTATAACACGCTATTTTATGTTGAAATGCGACGTAATCCAGTGTTCACGAAACGTACACTGTCAACGTAGGTATGATTTTGGCGACTGCTTTGGCTCTCAGATATACGTGTTTCTAACAAGATGATATCATTAAAAGTTACATAAAGTAACAGTTTAATAACACAAACGCAGGAAGCACGTGAGCTGCTAGTTTAGCGAAAGCAACCTGACGTCATTGAAACATGCGAGCGAGCCGATCAACTCCTAATAACTATAAAACTAAAGATCAGACACAATCACTGACTGAAGATTATGCAATTAAAAAGTATATTTCTCGCTAGAAATGTTATTAGAAACACGTTTAACGGTGAATCGGTCCTAAAATATTGCATTTCCCATTCAGATAATAAAGATTAATAAAGATCATACACATTCACTGACTGAAGATTATGTAAGGAAAATGTACATTTCTCGCTAGAAATGTAATTAGAAACGCGTTTAATGGTGTATCTGTCCTAAAATATTGCATTTCCCATTCAGATAATAAAGATTAATATAAGCTCCGCCGTGTTCCGGAGCCGCGGGGGATTCTGGGAATTGGGGTTCTCAGTTGACAAATGGGGCTTTTGTTAACTTGTTTTGTTGTTAGGATTAAGTGGGGTTAATGGGTTCGGGATGTTATGTGGTTGTGTGTTGTTCTATTAACATTGTTCGTGTGTTCATTATTGTCGACACCGTCACCGAGAGTGACGTGACCATCGTTTCGCGCAGCTGTTCCGTGTTGAAGTCTCGTTCAATAAAAACCAACTCTCGTTGTCGAGCGTTCAATAAAAACCAACTCTCGTTGTCGAGCGTGCCCCCCCCCCCCCTACAAACGTGTCTCCCCCCCCCCCCTTCAACTAACGTGTCCCCCCCCCCCCTACAATCGTGTGTCGTCGTCCCCCCTCAACAAACGTGTCTCTCCCCCCCTCCCGGTCATCAACAGTCTCCCCCCCCCCCCTAAACAATCGTGTCCACAATTTGCCGCGAAAGCCGTGAAACCCAAACCCCGAAACCCGCCTCCACAGCGGCACACGTGGATATTGTAGGTATAACACGCTATTTTTTACGTTGAAATGCTACGTATCCAGTGTTCATGGAAACGTACACCACTGACGTTTTTTCTTGGCGACTGGGTTGGTTA
The DNA here is from genome assembly GCF_031168955.1 of Gadus macrocephalus. Lineage (NCBI taxonomy): Eukaryota > Metazoa > Chordata > Actinopteri > Gadiformes > Gadidae > Gadus > Gadus macrocephalus. The sequence continues at coordinate 9,602,278 of NC_082397.1, read as the reverse complement.
ATGCGACTGTCAATCAAATTGTCTGTTTGTTAATCCGACTATGTGAAACCCAATTTGATTCAATTTTAGTGTAAGGTGCATACATGCATCTAAATAATCCAATCATAGTTGGAATAACCCAATAATTTGATTTTCTTGAGTCTCATATAAACGCACTACATGACACTCAAAAAAATAGAGTGACCAACTGCTGGATTGACCAGGCATAAGTGAGCAGCAATCAACCTACTTAAGATGGTGATTCAAAAGTAAGGCAAGAAATACAGAAAAGTAGTAAAGTGTGTGTAGTCGTTTTTTTATTTGTTATAAATATCTATCTCTGTTATTTACAACCCAGACTATTATGAATTATTCTTAAATGAAAAAAGAAATAAAACAGAGAAAAAAAAGATTGCACTGTTTCATCAGATCGCAAAAGAGAATTAGATGACACTAATAATGGACATTTAATTAAACTCTTACATCAATGAATGTCAAGTGCACAGTACTGATAAGCAGATCCTTCTTCATCCCATTTGCGGCAAGGTATTTTACCCTAATCCTTATCCTTCCACTTCCTATTTCGTTTTCCTTTAAGCCATTGGATTCAAGTTCATTAGGTTCCCTCTTAGCATAATTGCAATATTTCATAGAAATGTAATAGGGCCATTGCCTAGTTCCATTTCAAAGTAAATTGTTTGTGTTCTGGGTGATAACTTTGTATACAATTTAGGGACACCAAGAAAATAATTATGGTTAATAGCAAATGCAAGGTCTTCTCAATCATCATTATGTCACTTTATTACATGAAAGATGGCGACATAACAGACATTCATTGAAATGAAAATCTTTGAGATTTCCACTATAAACCATGATAATAGTTAATACGTTCATTAAAATATAGGAAAGAGGAAATATTTCCAGGGAAACATTAAACAGATAATTAACTATATTTAAGATGATTAACTAGTACCAAATAAAATAACTGGAAGTCATCTGGAAGTCGTGATTAGATGGTAAGTTAGTGGGACAAGGCAAAATCGAAGTTAGTTTGCAATTGCCTCTTATGGCCAGCGTTTATAATTACTAATATACAAATTACGATTATGATTAATAATACATCATACATACAATTGTTTCATTATTTCTGGCTGCTCTCTTGGTTTTTCTTCTTGATCTTGTTGCAACAAAATCGTGTTGATTTTGCAATGGCTGAGTGAATAATGCCCCTAATATCACTTAATTTAACGGATTTTCTATCTTCTCCCATCCATATATGATGTGTGTATACATCATTAGAATATAAAGATTACGATAAATAAACTTCAACATGAAGGTTTACTGAGTCTATGCAGTCTCTGCTCCCTCGGCACTCAGAGTGAAAGGAAACAGTATCATGGCACAGTTTAATCTTTACCTAAACAAGGTTGCAATCGCCCCCAGTGGGACACACATTAACTTAGCACATTGAGAGAACATGGACAACTTTGGCCTCAGGCAGTAAAACACTTACCTTTGTCAATTTAATTTTCACCAGAGTCTGTCATTTAGGTTTTTGTTGTCTAGCCTGCAGGGTTTTGGCTCTTAATTAGACACTAATTAATTCATACACTGATCACTCAAATTTATGAGGCAAGCCAGTTCTAGAACATTTATACCTATGACATTGAAGCCTTGATGAGCTGATGCAGCACATTTTCAGCCTTCGGCCCCAAGCTTCACTTCATAACTGGGAGATCCATTGTAAAATTCCTTGAAAACTACATACTGATATACTGCTGAGAATCTGATGGATTTTCAAATACAGAGAAATCAAATATATCATGATATAATATAATTAAATGGTACTATATTATACTAATTCATTATTTAAAAGGAACACAAATAACCAAATCTAGAATTTAAATAAAACATTTGAACTTGAAGATTTATGAGATGGATGTGATTTATCTTTCTCCTTTCAAATATGTTTTACTTTTAACATGAGTTTTAAACATAAGAAGTGTTTGAGGCTATAGTCTCCACACCCAGAATTGTGACTGCCATGTTTACATTGTGCTTTAGGAGACTATATATACCCTGATGTAATAGCCTGATTCTGATTATTTCTACGCATTAAATTTAGCTTACGAATATTTCGTTCATCACCTTCAGCATGCTGATCTTCTCTGCTGTCTGGGTGGCCTTCATCCCAGCCTACATAAGCTCCCCAGGGAAGAACTATGTGGCTGTTGAGATCATTGCCATCCTGGCTTCTAGTTTATGGTCTGTTAGCCTGTACTTTGTGTTTCCAAATGTTACAAAATCTTGCTCAGACCAGAGAAGAACTCTCGGAAACCTCAGATGTTGAATACTAATGTGCAATAGCAATGTCGATTTTACTGGTTTTGTGCTGTTAAATCTAATAATATTTATGACATTTTTCCTTCTACAGAGGCATAGCCCTCTTTTTAAATACTGCCTCCTAACAAGATGTTTAATATTAGTTATGTTAACTACTGTGCCATTAATGTACCATTAGAGAGGACATACCAATTTGGTGTGCAATGAGTCATTAGCATTAAGTACTTTTGCAGCTCTCAAAGTCATTAACAGGAGTAAATCATGTGCATTTGTCAGTTAGGAATTAAGGACAGTTAGGAATTAAGGACAGATAGGAACAGCGGAAAGAGCCAAATCAAAAGAGCTTTATCTCTGCACGGGGAGAGGGTTGAATTCATTTACATTTTCAAGTAACCTTCTACCAATTCCAACGCACTTCTTTCACTTCTTTTTAAATGTGTGTGCTGGATATAAACAATGGAAATAAAGCAATTACTCAGACTGAAAAGACTTTAGAAAATATTTTTTTATATATTTATTTCCTAGATTGTCTTTCACTAAAGGTTTACCTTGTCAAATGTCTCTTTTCTTTTTTAACAAGTCAAACTTGATGGTCTGAGAAAATAACATTCAGGCAAAGTAGTGCTGTATATGTATTACTCTATCCAACTGATATTATTCTAGGTTAATTCCAACCATGTGGCAGACCTGGAGTTTTAGGGTTGGAGAATCGCTCAGTGCTTAATCAAATCAGACAGACGGAAAAGTAAAATACCTACATCTTAGGTTAATACCCCTGCCTGTGTCCTCAAGCAAGGCACCAGCAGTAGACCTTGAGTTTGTCGCCAGGCACTATCCCTGCATGTATATATTTATATATATATATATATATATATATATATATATATATATATATATATACATGCAGGGATAGTGCATCTTCCTTTGCGATAGATTGTTCTTCCTCAATTAATTGCAGCAAATACTTTTTCTCCATCAATACTTAAGAAGTGTTGATGGAAGACAAACACTGGTATAATAAAGAATGTCATCAAGTGACAAGGGCTGTAACATGTAACATTGTTGCACCTGCTCAGAATTCCAGCAGATGGCGCCCAAACCCCATTGGCTCGTTTTTCAAGCACTGCCAAACCTTTTTACTTATTGAAATTTTATCTATTAAAATTCCCGAGGAGCCACCATTTTATTATGCTTTTCCTTGATTATGCAATAAGGTATGTCAAGTCCATTTACAAAGGTTTCATGAAAAAAGGGATTGCAAACAAGCCTTTACAATTTTTTTCAGAGGGAAACAGATCAAGACAACAATGTGTTTATTTCAACAATGAAACACCTTTTTGCGAATAACAAACAGGTCAAATCCTCTGCATGCCTCTGTCTATCAAAACCCTGGGATCCATTCTTAAAGTAGTAACTGAAGACACCTGATACTGGGATCAGTTTTTGTTCCCCACCTTCTAAAGTAATTACAATTCGGACTGGCCCTGGAATGGCACAGAATGACACATGCCATTCTGTCCCATTCCAGGGCCAGTCCGAAATGTAATTACACAGAATGACACATGCCATTCTGTCCTTGAATATGATAGTTAGTATGATAATTTGAACATAAAAAGCGTTGAAGCGTTGCGTTGTAAAAATGGTGGCGCATCAGTCATGCAAGTTTTGCTGTGCTAGTCGAAAATGCAGGTTTTGATTGATAAGTTAAAATTCAATCAACTGTCAGATTTAGTAGGGGTGGCACTCCGGGTGGCCAATCAAACCAGGCCTTTCCCTCGACACGCCCCTTTGCAGAATGCCCTCCCCCTGCACATCGATAACCAAGTATATGGGAGGAGCTAACCAGCACCAAATACAGCCTGATAGCATTTGAAACAGATGCAATGTTGAATGACAAATACCCTCCAGGACGCACATAGAACATAGACTTATTGTGTAGCCCTTGTAGAAAAGGATATATGAGGTGGCTGAAACATTTGGCATTGTCACTATAAAGCTCAGATAAAAGCTAGTTTCCCATGTTCATTTGCTTAAGAGTTTAAATGCAAGAATGCCATCCAAGAATAACTGCAGAACTTTAGGACTGACATGTATTTTAACCGTAATAGACATGAAATCCTAACCCAATATAATGGTCCACAAAATGCTGAAGCTTCGCGTAATTTAACTATCCTGTGTAAGATAGTACGGCCGGCTCATGCTGTTTCCAAAACCTGACGATAAAGAAGAGATCTGTCATGTAAATTGTACTTCCCTGAATTAGATGCAAAAAACCCTGAAAAAGCAGCACCAATGGTGTTGCCTTTTCAGGCCCACCCTGTGGATCAACCATCTTGTTCAGTTTCAGACTAATTCCTAAATTTAACATCTGTGCATTCAATATGAATGATTCCTTTGTATGACTATAATCCAATATTATAGGAATACATTATTGCAATGAGGAAACCAGGTCCAAAGATGCTGTAACCCAGATATTTGTGAGTTATCACAAAAACATAAGATCATCTGTCAAAGGCCTCCCAAGGAAAACAAAGAACAAACTATTTACCAGGTGGCTGACACACACACACACACACACACGCACACACATGCACGCACACACACATGCAGACACACACACGCACACACACACACACACACACACACACACACACACACACACACACACACACACACACACACACACACACACACACACACACACACACACACACACACACACACACACACACACACACACATCATGAATATGTTTCAACCTCTTGAGAGGAAGCTCATACAGGCTAAAGAAAATCTCATCATCTATATTTTAATTTAGTTAATATATTGTTCCATAGTAACAGCTATATTTTTGCAAATAAATAAGTATATAAATAATATATACTCTTAGAGTATTATACTCTTAACTATTAATCAGAGCAAACTACTATGGTTAAGAAATACTAGGGAAACCACTGAAAAGGAACCCATGGCCTGTAATTTGGAACTGTTTTATAATACAATCAAACAAAGATATGATGTATACATATATACATGATTTTACAATCAAATTCCATGTTTTGTTTACTAATATATCCCTTTATTAGGAGTCTGTATGATCTTACAAAAATTCTATATTTCACAGCATTTGTGACCCCAGATAAGACTCTACATTTGGTGATGCTATATTAAAATACAAAACAAAATGTTGTGTCCCTTTAGGTTCATCTCATCATTGACCTTCTGCTGGCTAGGTTAATTATTTCATACTTAGGTTGAGTTATTTTATACTTTATGTTAGTATCTATATATTCATAAATGTTGCAGTTTTTTAGAACTGACAACTAAAGATAAATAATGTGTTTATGGAATGTTTTATTTGTACTGAGGTCAATTTGAGGTCAATTTGCATCATTTTTGCAACATGTTTTTGAAAAGAGCAAGCTCCCTTTTGGGAGATGCTAAAGTAATGAATTCTCCAAACCACACCTGGTGAACACCTTCTCATAGCCCAAGGCCTGGGTGTCATCACTGTGTTGACGACACCTGCCTGCCTTTGCATGCCCAGCCAGACCCTGCCTCCTGCCCCAGTGACCTGGGAGAAAGCTTAATTGGAAGTTCTCGGATGATGACATCCTTACGTAGTGAATATACAGTAACCATTCAGCTTGATTGCATGGTTATTTTACCCATGACTGCATGTTTCGATTTGCAGTTGATTAAAACAACACTGGAGGCTACACTATGCTCTCAAAGGATCATCCCAGCATGCAGTCGACTTTACAAGCAAGCCGATCCCTAAGTCTTAAGGGAATGTCTCAATGTAATTACTTGTCAATCTAAATGTTTTCTACCCATGAAACTAATTGACACAGATTTGTGGTAGTTTAACATGCATACATATCACAGTTAAGATCACATTTTAGTGGTAATATTGAATTTGGTTTGTTGCATGCTTCTATAAATATACAAAATGTAAGTCTTTAAAGCAATACGATTAATTATGCGATATTCTTCAATCTAACTGCCATTTATCGTCAGTTCTCCAAACAGTTTAGGATTTTGCCCATATAAGATAACAATTCTCCTAACATTTTTATCTGCATTTAAAACAAAACATATTATTAGATAACAATCTGAGTAATCCATGCCAGGTGGGATTCTTTTGGGGATTGGCATGACTACATTTGAAATACATATCCACATATTAAAGATATTGATAGATGGCTATGTCAAATGTGTGGCAATTACCAAAAGATTATGGTCAGTGGTTTAATCCATTCCAGACATCAATCAATCATAACAAAAACCATCAACTTGAAGATTGCTGCCACCAATCAGGCCCAAGCGTCACTGACCATCGGTTGGACAGACCAAACATAAGTGAGCCATACACAACACAGTGATTCGGAAGTAAGGCAAAAAATATGGTAACGTGCCTTGAATAACAAAGGTTATTCAAAGCAAGGCCAGGCAAATTTATTTATATAGCACTTTTCATACACGAGGCAGACTCATAGTGCTTCATAAAGAAACATCGTCATACAATGAATTGAAATAATAAAACAAGTCAAGGTCAAAGAAGACGAGGCAAAGTAAAAACATGCATTGTAGAAAGGGCAATTTATTTAAGTTCTAGCAGAAATCTAGAGCAAACATACAATAAAGTGTTGTATAAAATAGAGTTCAAATAAAATAGACACGTAAAAGAAAACAAAGGCCAAGTTAAACAATGCATTGTAGAAAACGCAATGTATTCAAGATTTAGCAGAAAGCTAAAGCAAACAAAAATTTCACAACCCAGTTGGACTCCGGGCCGTAGCCAGGGTTGGAAAATAGGTTTGAAAAAAGGGGCTGGGGGGGGGGGGGGGGGGGGGGCTTCAGTTGCAGGGATTCAGTTTGGTTTGGTTGGGGGGGGGGGGGAATGCTCGCACACGTACCACCGTTTGTTACACACGGTGCACAAAGAGTTACGAGTTTAAACTGAATCAAGCAAGCACTTTTGATGTTTTATACAATTTTGTTTCTGATTTTCTCTTAGCTCAAAAAATATATACGTCTGAGCTGGCTACGGGCTCAGACGTAAATACAGTCCATGACTGGACTGTATTTAGAAATTAAAATAACAAATAAAGAAGAAACGAAACAGAATCACAAAATACAATAATATGTTGAAATTGAATTGAACAACTTTCCATCAATGAATGTCAAATGCACAGCACTGAGAAGCAGATCCAACTTCTATCGAATCTGTTGCAAGGCATTCTACCCTAACTCTTATTCTCTACCGCTTCAGAATTACATTTTAATTTAGCATAGGATTTGTGTTCATTAAGTCCCCTATACTGGCAAAAATCATACTATTTCTGAGAAATCGAATAGGTTCATTGGTCATTGTGGGTCGTTACATTACATTTTAAACCGTTGTCAAACCGTGAAATGTGTATATTTTTTATTGCATTTGATGAATTGAGGCAGTTGAACAGCTACAGAAGCGTGTTACTCTCCTGCAGCCCTGAATCAGTGAGCAGGCTGATGCATGCTGAGGTACCTGCAGGGTGTTGTGACCGTTTTGATTATTTGGATTTGGCAGTGTCCTGTAGTAAATACAGAAATCCATTAGCATGCTTATCGTTATGTAAAAAGCTTAGTTAGTTATTGTAAATAGAGGAACGTTTGAGATATTTCCCAGGAAAAATTCTTCATTAACTTGCAGTGTTGAGATAAGAAAGTAGGAGAAGATTGTAGGCCTAAGTCTCATGGATGATTAAGTGGTAAGTTGTCTATCACCGCCCCTACCTATAACCACCTTCATCCCTGCCCTCTCCCCTTGACCTGATCTGCCCCCCTTCCACTCTTCAATCCATCCTTGCCACCATTTGTCTGTTGCTGTTCCTGTTTTGTCTTTTTTGTGTCTGTACCACTGCAATCTATTTCACACTCCACCTTGCTTCTGTTCTCTGTTGTGCTGTCTTCCGCTTGTCCCCCTGATTGTCATCACCCTTTTCGTGTTATTTTTTTTACGTCTCTGACACTGTAAGCGTCTTTGGGTCATTGAAAAGCGCTATACAAAATGCATTTATTATTATTATTAGAATAAAAAGTGTGTGATAAATAAACTTGAACTTAGGAGTCTCAGGGTTAGGCTTCGAAACAAATACTTTGTTTTGTTTTTATGTGGTATATACATGTGTAATTGTATATTGCCCACGTGATCACCTGCATTATTGTTCTCAGTCCTATACAGAGCCTATGCAGAATCTAAGCTCCCTCAGGGCTCAGAGAGAAAGGAAAGCGCTTTTTGTACCTAAACAAGGTTGCAATCCTCCCCAGTGGGAACGCATTAAGAGAGCATGGGAAAATCTGGCCTCAGGCAGCAAAACATGTACACATGTCAAAGCTCATTTTCACCAGAGTCTCTGTAGTTCGTTTTTTGTTGTCTAGCCTGCAGGGGTTTTGCTCTAAATGAGCCACTAATTCACTCAGACACTAATTCAGTCCTATTTATGAGGCAAGGCGAATCCAGTACATTTATCCCTATGACCTTGAAGATTTGATGAGCTGATACAACACACTTGCAACCCTTCAACCCCCCAGCTTCACCACATAATCCATTATATTGTTCCTTAATCCCTAATTATTGGTTTACCCCTGAAAGAATCGGATGGACCGTATATGCAGAGAAATCAAATATTCATATTTAACAATATGATGATCAAATATAATGATATGGTATTATATTATTCTAATTCACTCTTAAAAACAAATCCTAAAAGCCTAATTTGCATTTAAATTAACTAATCTCAACTAATGTGACAAAGGCTAAAGAAAAGTCTGATTCTGAACATTTAATGAATTTTATAACATTCTGTGTGTGGGTGTGTGTCTGTGTTTGTGTGTTTGTGTGTGTGTGTGTGTGTGTGTGTGTGTGTGTGTTTGCGTGTGTGTGTGTGTGTGTGTGTGTGTGTGTGTGTGTGTGTGTGTGTGTGTGTGTGTGTGTGTGTGTGTGTGTTTGTGCATGTGTCTGGATGTGTTTATGGAAAAACATGCTAGTGCCTCTTTTCATCACTCAGGCATAAGCGAGCCCCAACCAAGCATACAACTATCCATGCTGACAGTTAAAAACAACCCCCCCCCCCTCTCTGTTATGATCCAACGTTCACTCTACTCTATTCTTTTTTTTTAATCCTTGCCCCGCTATTGAAATCATCTGTTTAAATCTCTCCATTGATCTGACCGCAAGGGAGATGAATCCTTCGTTGCCAGCAATCGTATGAGGCAGATAGCACATATAAAGCCTCTCTGAGCTGACCGCGAGGTGTGGTGTACCCACGTGCATCTCCATAGGTTGTTATATGATGTCCATGGTGTTTCACTGGGATATGCTAGAAGAAATGTATGAGCCTCTACAATCTACCCTACATTTGCCCCATGTGAATTCTGTTGTTTTTGCAAAGTTTCTGATACACCGATCTTATATTGAGGGCTCCTGTTTATTTTCCCGTGTCATGGAGTAGTTCATTTGTTTACATAGACGTACATGTATGAGATTTAAATGAATCGACATTGGTATGGATTGTCCAGACTTGCATCTTCAGATCTGATACACTGCCACTGTTTCAACAGTTTCTTTGCCTCATAGAACCTTTCTTTGGATTGGGTTGAAAATGAATTGGCTGCAAGGTGCTGTGACAAAGGCTTCTGCTTTTTGGTCAGACTTTCTGCTTTTACATTTGCTGTGGTCGGGAATGTCTGTAGTAATTTGTGACCAGGATGAACAGCAATGCAAACAAACGCCGGGGTCCCTATCCCTGCCTGTTCTGCAAAGGATTGGGGACGTCACACTAGGGGGTCTGTTTCCTCTTCATGAAACAGTAGTGGAGCCACATCGCTCCTTCACCACCCTGCCTTCAAACCTACACTGCACCAGGTAAGATCAACAATCTTTCGACACATATTGATTTCAAAGGAGTTAAAGATTCATGAGACAGATGTGATTTATATTTCCCTTGTAAAATATTTTCCACGTACGTACATATTTTTGGATGGTATACGTACTATAACCTTTACATTCAGTGAATATTCTCTCCTTTTTTCCCCTTAGCTTTAGCTTGCGAATATTTCGCATGGCACAAAGTATGATCTTTGCAATTGAAGAGATCAACAGGGAGGGAAAACTCCTTCCAAACGTCACTCTGGGCTATAAGATTTATGACTCATGCAGCACCCCCTACCAGGCCTTGAAGGCTGCCATGGAGCTGATGGGAACCGAGCAAGATTCAGAGGTAGAGATGGTGGATAATCACATGTGTCCCGGGACTGTTCCTGTGGTGATAGGGGACGCCGGATCAACCCAGTCTCTCGTCGTGGCTCGTTTCCTCGGAGCCTTCCATGTGCCTCAGGTCAGACAGAACCATTGTCTTTTAATGTAACCCATCTTCACTTTAGTATACAAATTCTGAGAGATTGTGATGTCTATTTTACACATTTCTCCTCTCAGGTGAGCTATTTCTCCAGCTGTGCTTGTCTCAGTAACAAAAAGGAGTACCCTGCCTTCTTAAGAACCATGCCCAGTGACCTCTTCCAGGTTAGGGTCTCATGTGTGACACATTTTCTTTATTTAATCTATTTCCCATGAATGTAGTATTTGCCCTTTATGATGTTGTGCCTAACCTGAAATGTGTCTTTATTATTATTATTTTACTTATGTTTCATACTTTCCTCTCCTTTAAAAGGTTGATGCACTAGTTCAGCTCGTCAAACATTTCCAGTGGTCGTGGGTAGGAGTAATAGCAGGAGATGACGTTTATGGTCGTAGTGGTGCAGCTGTCTTTGCTAATGAGGTAAGTACTGTATATATCCTTTATATATTTTGTTTATATTATTATAACATTATTGAAATGTATCAACTTAATGTGATGAATGTTGGTATGTTGGACGAATATGTTTGGTTGTTCTCAAAAGGTTAAGAAGTTTGGTGCCTGTGTGGCCCTCCAAGAGATAATCCCCAAGAACCATGCAAGAGAGGCCTTGGCCGCTATTGTTTCCAGGATTCGATCCTCAGGAGCTTTGGTGGTCCTGGTGTTTGCGGTGGAACAAGATGCTGGGGCACTGTTTGATGAGGCACTCAGGCATGAAGCATTGTTTCTACAAGCATATCTCCACAATACCATGCAAACATATCCCTTTCAATTAAATGCCGGTTGATAAGATCTTCTAACATGATCTGCAATGTGTAAGCCATTGCATTCAGTTTGAAGGTACAATACATTTGTTATTGTCCCTGTTTACAGGCAGGGACTAACAGGGATACAATGGCTGGCCAGTGAGGCATGGAGCACAGCCCCTGTGCTCTCCACCCCTCCCAAGTACCATCAAATCCTCCAAGGCACTATAGGGTTAGCCGTCCGAGGAGTATACATTCCTGGCCTTCAAGACTTTCTACTGCGTCTACACCCCTCAAACCCAGATGCCTCTGAGAATCCCTTTCTGATTCCTTTCTGGGAAAAGGTCTTTGGGTGCCGTTTAGGTGCCAATTCTGGAAATCAAATTGAAAATGATAAACCTCTGTGTTCTGGATCAGAGGATCTGAGAAGTATGAAAAACATCTACTCCGATTTTTCCAAACTAAGGATTTCTTACAATGTCTACAAAGCTGTCTATGCTATTGCCCATGCGATTAAATCCATGATGAGCTGCAAGAAGGATGCTGGACCATTTCCACTGAAGGCTTGTCCAGATGCAACCAATATACAGCCATGGCAGGTAGGCTACTGCACAGATTCTCACAGTATACTTTTAGTTTATCATTTTGATGAATTGATGGTTACCAGATGGTTCTCTTTAGCTTCTTCATTACCTTAAGGAAGTGGATTACATTAATCAGTTTGGTGAGGAGACCAAGTTTGATCACAATGGTGACCCAGTCGCTATTTATGATCTACTCAATTGGCAACTGGGATTTGATGGCGAGCAAATTGTAACCATTGGCATGTTTGATGGGACAGCAACAGCTGACCAGAAAAAACTCAAGCTCCAAGAAGAGAACATTATATGGAATGGCAACAAGACAACAGTAAGGATAATATTCCTCACACGTTGCACAAGCCTAGCGTTGGTTGTGCCTCACAACGGGACGCCTGTGTGTGCCAGTGTTTGGCTGTGCTGCTGGGAATTTTATTAACTGGACAGTTTCTGTCCATTATATCCCAGGTTCCTGAGTCAGTATGCAGCAGTCCTTGTCTACAAGGCACCAGAAAGGCCATCCGACCAAACTTTCCTATATGCTGCCATGACTGTGTGGTCTGTAGAGCTGGGGAGATTAGTAATCAGACCAGTAAGTCTCTATTCATAAACTATAACAGTGAGATTCATGAACCATGAAATGCATAGGCCCTGGAAACTAAAGCTGTCTTCTCCTTTCCTCAGATTCCATAGAGTGTGTACTCTGCTTGCCGCAGTTTTGGTCCAATGTTGAGAGAACAGCCTGCTTTCCCAAAGAAGTGGACTTCCTGTCCTTCAGCGACACCATGGGCATAACCCTCATAACTATTGCCCTGCTTGGCTCCTTGTGCACTTGTTGGGTTATCTTTATATTCTCTTGTCACATATCTTCTCCAATAGTTAGAGCCAACAACTCTGAGCTGAGCTTCCTGCTTCTCTTCTCCTTGACTCTGTGTTTCCTGTGTTCTCTGACCTTCATCGGCCGTCCCTCAGACTGGTCCTGTATGCTTCGCCAAACAGCTTTCGGGATCACCTTTGTCCTCTGTATCTCTTGTGTTCTGGGTAAAACAATAGTGGTATTGATGGCCTTTAGGGCAACACTTCCAGGCAGCAATCTTATGAAATGGTTTGGACCTGTACAGCAAAGAGCCTTCATTACCCTTTCAACCTTGGTCCAGGTGAGAATTGTACTTTTCTTTGTTGATATCCAATAAATGTATGCATTGGTAATGTGCATTGGAAATAATTAGTAATGTATTATAAAACACATTTATCTCAATACAGGTTATTATTTGTATAATTTGGTTGACGGTGGCTCCTCCTACTCCACAAAAACTGATGCCTAGAGAGAGTGCTATCGTTATACTCTTATGCGACGAGGGTTCAGCTCTAGGATTTGCTCTGGTCCTCGGTTATATTGGCCTGCTGGCCTGCCTCTGCCTCTTCTTGGCCTTCCTAGCAAGGAAACTACCAGACAACTTCAATGAGGCCAAGTACATCACCTTCAGCATGCTGATCTTCTGTGCTGTCTGGGTGGCCTTCATCCCAGCCTACATCAGCTCTCCAGGGAAGTATGCTGTGGCTGTGGAGATCTTTGCCATCCTGGCTTCTAGTTATGGCCTGTTAGCCTGTATTTTTGCTCCCAAATGTTACATAATCTTGCTGAAGCCAGAAAAAAACTCTCGAAAACATCTAATGTCAAAGACATCTGTGCAATGATTAAGTTCCATCCCCCCTTTTGGGCTGCTATCGGAAAGATATTTATTACTTACTATTTATATTTTTTGCAGTCATTCATTGTAGAAATGTATTTGCTAACTCAATCTCAATCATAAAGTCCCTGGTCTGTTATTCAACAATTTTTCAAACAATATATATACTTGCCAAAAGTGTTTTCCTTTCCTTCTTTACCTCCTTCTATAAGAAGTTGATTCATTTAGAAAATGACATTGTTCAGGCTGCATATCAGCGGTGTCTTGTATATATTTGGTTTAGCCTTTTCGGCTTATTCTTGTCTTGTGACAGTCCAATTATTTTACGGAGGGAGGAACACTCTAAGACCACCATTAGAAAGGATGATATTGAAAGGAACATCCTTTCAATAAGAATAGAGGATTGAGAATCAGTCGTTGGTTCCTCAGATATCCTGTGTTTATATTCCAGCTGTCATTCACAGCCAAACCCTTCACATTTATGTTCCATGGGGGATTGTTCATTACAACAACTCAATGGTTGCGGTGGTTGTTCAAAATAAAACATTTAAAATGTTTAACAGCTCTCCTTCATTGTTAGCGACATTCTTGATTTTGGTTAGTCTCACAGCAGAATCACTCACTAGGGATTTTTAGGAAAATCAATAAATTATTTAAAGTTCTTTGTTTCCAAATAATGAAACCTGTCAACCTGCTGTTCAATGGACCATGGATTATTTTCTATGAATGCAATTTATCTGTACAGAGTGATAGCTGCAGTTCAAATATTACCAATTGCAAGTTAACGAACCATCCTTGACACCTGGTGCAGGTAGACTCTAAAATAGCTTCCCCGAACTGCTCTTACCTTAAAGATAGTCCGGTGGGATTTTGTCACTCGGAGATGCTAACCGATATTCAATGGGGTCAGCCTACTTCCAACATAATTTATATGATGATGTGTTGACATCATTTTGGTCTTATTCTCAAACACTGACTGTCAACCTTGAAAATATATCTTTATATGCCTGATTCATTTCTTGAGAAAGACTTATAGAAATTGCAACAAACAATTATGGGAAAGATTTCAATATACTTCCTTTAATAGATTTTTCATTAATTTGACACAAATTAAATTATAAAATAAATCAAGACTTAAATTGAATCACGTATTTCATTCAGTAAGTTATCCTTCTATCTGGCCATCAGGTGTTTCTTGGTGTTTCTCTCAGGTCTTAGAAGGAGGATGAAGCACTTTGGAGCGAAGATGCAAAGCAGCAGGCCATAACTAGAAGCCAGGATGGCAAAGATCTCCACAGCCACAGTGTACTTCCCTGGAGAGCTGATGTAGGCTGGGACGAAGGCCACCCAGACAGCACAGAAGATCAGCATGCTGAAGGTGATGAGCTTGGCCTCATTGAAGTTGTCAGGTAGTTTCCTAGCCAGGAAAGCCAGTAGGAGACAGAGGCAGGCCAGGAAGCCTATGTACCCCAACACAAGACCAAAGCCCACCACAGAGCCCACGTCACACTCAAGGACTATCTTGGGTCCTCGATTCTCCCGAACACCTCTCTCTGCAGGCTGTGGTGGGGCCAGGACCAGCCACAGTACACATATCAATACCTATCGGTTAGGAATTGGAAGACAATGTAAATGGACTGCATTTATGTAACGCTTTTCTAACCAGTAGCCACTCAAAGCCCTTTACAATAACGTTCCCCCATGCATGCACAATTCATACACCGACGGCTGTGTCAACCATGCAAGGCGACAGCCAGCTCGTCGGGAGCAGTGAGCGTGAGATGAACTAGCAGCCTTCCAGTTACCAGCCAATCCGCTCTACCTCCTGAGCCACATGCCGCTCCCAACAATGGGTTCAGGAATAATTGTTGTGTGTTCTTTAAAAATGTGGATCTATATGAATATCCCTTTAGCAACAAAATCACCTGAACCAAGGTGCAGAAAGAGATGCCAAGTCTCTGTTGGGCCGGCCCAAAGTAGCGCATGAGGTTTTCCCCGGGTAGCGTGGAGCGAAAGGCCACCAGGACCACCACCGTACGGCTGAGCAGGCAGGAGATGCACAGCACAAAGCTGATCCCAAACAGGGTGTGTCTCAGTGCACAGGACCATGCCACTGGGCGCCCAATGAAGGCCAGGGCACACAGGAAGCACAGCTTCAGTGACACCAGGAGCATGAAGCTGACTTCAGAGTTGTTGGCTCGTACCTTAAGCAAGGAAAGAGAGGAGTGTGAAGTCATAGCAGTAAGATATTGCACACATCTAAATGAATGAGGTGCATTGTATGTAAAATGAGTTTAATGTTGCCCCAGTTATATTGAAATATTGAAAATCAATGCAAATATGTGGAAGGCACTATAACTAGAATTTACCAACGGTGTGTTTCGATAATATAAGAATGTTGTCAAGGTGCCTGCAGTCATTATTGCTCCAGCAACAGATACAATTGACAGGATTATACCCATGACGTCATTATGGGATAGAAAGTCAACCTGCTGTGGCAGGCAGACTGCATTATCTGAATCCGACCAAAATCTCGCTGGACACCGAATGCAATCAACCGATCCTAGACGTGGGGGATATGTAGAAAGTACAAATATACATTACAGATAGATAATTCATGGAAGAGCTTTTTTTAACAAGGTGCATGAGCAAAATGATACAACCAGCACAGTGTGCGTTGTCTCTCTGCATTACCTGTTTCATTGCTGATTTCCCCCCCGGGACAACGCACACAGTCAAAGCAGCACTCCGGTCGGCCTTTCTGCACAGCCTTTCTTGTACCAGCAGGACAAGGTGTGCTGCATATAGACACAGGTACCTAAATTTTAAAAGGCATAAATAAATGCCCTATTACACATTTCAACGTTCAGGGTCGATGTTCGAATTAAAAAAAAAGACACACCCTATCTCCCTGTCCTCCACCCCAGATAACCCTGTCCATGTCGATGTGAAACCGGCCGCCTGAGCCTTCGGACGACACAAAATAGCCGATGTTGACAAACTCCACTTTTCCCTGAGGTGTGACGTGCCAGTTCAGAATGTCAAAAGAGGCAGGCGGGTCTCCGTTTTCATCAAAGTATAACTGTTCCCCCAATGGTGTGGTGAAGTTGACACGTCCGATATACTGAGAAAGCTGGAAAAGGTGAGGTTATTGATATTCTGGAAAATAAAGGATCAGGTGGGTAACTTGATTTATATGATCGGGATTATTTTACCTCATAGGGATGAAAGTTCATGACATCAGGACACTGGCCATTGATTAAGAGCCCGCTTCCAGGCAAACAGGCCAGCATATCCTTGATAGCATGAGCAATAGCATACACAGCCTTATAAACATTGTAGGTTGCTCTCAATTGGGCCACATCTGCATAGATACTCTTCCCCAAAGCTGATAGTCGATGTCAAAGACACATGCAAAATATAAACACAGGGCAGACTAAAGGAACCAATGTATGTAACTCATGAGAATAGAGCAAGCTCCAAATACCTATCTCTTCCGAGCCCAAACAAGGGTTTGAAGTTTTTGCTCTTCCTTTAATATTTAATGAACATCCAAACACTGCTTCCCACAGTTCTGGCTTAAATGGGTCAGGATGAGGTGAGGGTTTTGTAGGATGTATATGAGTGAGAAACGAACCCAGGCCAGGCATGTCAGCCTTGCGCAGAGCGAATCCAAGTGTCCCGGCTAAAGAGGGTATGTTGTGAGCAGCAGACACGGCGGCTAGGGTCACCCAGGCGTCATTAGCAAGCCACTGTTTATCTGTTATATTCTGAAGAACCACCTCCTCCATCAAGGCCTTGTGAGGACAGAGAGCACACTTTATTGTGCCCATACATCTTTTTGGTGTGCTTGAGAGTGTCAGCTGTTTTAACCGCAGGTAAATTGTGTGAATTGAATAAACATATACCTTTGCATCCTGCCCGATGATAAATGTCACCACCACTTTAGCAGAGGACCTCTTAATGGCCTCCACCATGCTTTTCAATTTCTCCTTTGCATAACCCTTATGTAAATAAAAAGGGGGAGATAAAAGTGACAGAGAGAGAAAATGCCAATTAGAGACCAGTAAGATACCAACCATTTACCAATTTGCCCCAAAAAGTTGACAGGGTGACCCCCCCCCCCACCAACACTTGACAGCCCACTGATGTCTGCCTGTTGCATTTGTGATGAAAATATCAAAAGAAAGTATAAAAAAAAGTATGGAAAATGAAAGTATCCTCCTTTACCTTTGGAACCACTTGGTGGTAGGCAACACATACTCCAGTTCCCCTGAGCTCCTCCGTTAGTATCTGAATGGCAAACCTGCCAAAGTCATCGTCTGCAGAGACAAGGCCTACCCAGGACCAGCCTAACAGTTGCAACAACTTGGCCATTGCCCGGGCTTGCAAGGCATCGCTGGGCATTGTGCGGAAGAATCGGGGGTACTTCACACTATTACTCAAGCACACGCATGAAGCCATATAACTCACCTAAGGGAATATGAAAAAGAAACAAGGAAACAAGAGGATGAACCGAAGATGGGCAGGGTGTATATATTGTGATACAAGGGAAAGCGATCATTTAGGTGGTAACATTTCAACAGGTGCGTTTGTTAAAGAAGGAATACAGCCTATAACATTTTGACATCAGTATAACACATGATTTGGTGATGTACAACAAGGTCGCACCCAAGGTAAAAGATTTCACTTCCATTTCCAATTTTTCACTGGCTACCATGCCATGCCACCCCCTCTCAACATTCTGTAAATGGTACATTATAAATTAAATCTATCAATCAAATGTATGATAACTATACGTATAGCAGGATTTATTATTCATTTTGAAAGGTATACATCTACAATATGCATCATGGGCGTTCATATTTCGACCGCCCCTTCGTGACAACAACTGCAGGAAAAGAGATCAGGTGACTCTGCTAGAGAGCTGAGAGAGGTAGCCTGGCCATGAGCATTTTACCGGTGGTACTATTATAATGTTAATACATCGTCCTCACCATTGGTACATCAAACACCCCGAGAGTGTCTGCAATAACCATGGAGGAGGAGGACCTTGCGTCCCCAATGATAACTGGGACAGCAGCGGCAGATTGGCATCCGTCGCCGGCTCTAGAAACCTGAAGGCCGGTCACCATGGTCAAGGCTGTGGAGAGCGTGGTGCTCTCAGCCAGGCAGGTGTCTGCTGCCAGATAGCCCAGTGTCAGGTTGGGTAGGAGGTGAGGGTCACTGTTAATCTCCTCCACTGCAAAAACCATGGTGCGCAGCCAGCGGTATGCTCGCTGGTTAAAACTGGTTGGAATAGATGGAGAACAGCGGTTTGGGAAAGAAAAGTGAGACAGTTCTAGGGAAATGTTGAGCAGATAACACATTCAACATCACCTAAATAATTAAATATGACAATTATACAAGTATTGAATCACATGTTGGAATATGAGTCAGAAACATTTTCATGCAATGGTCCACTTACACAGAGCATGTAGCATTTAACCTGATGCTATCAAACTCCGTCTCAGGCTGTGGTGCCCTCACATGCACAGGAAACAGACCTCCGATCACTATATCTCCTTTCTGATAAACACTTCCTGAGACGGGCCCCACCATCAGCTTGCAGGGCCCCCCTTCTCCTGTGACCAACCCATGGAGGCCACAGAGAAACCAGAGCCAGGAGAAGACACACATTACTGGAGGGAAGAGGGCACCTCAGGGAACAGCAAGAGAGAGGATGGTAGAGAGGCAGGCAGACACGATCAGTACAAAGCAAGCAAAATACTTGTAGATATAGATTGATTGTATAATGAAAAACAAAAACACTATTTGCACATAGGAGAAAATTCAATAAGGCTTTGCCATATTCCGAATTGTATTTCAAGAGCAAAGATGTATCCTGTACATTAGAGTTGGACTAGAGTTTCCCAAATGTCATTATTATGACATTTGAACCCATTTGTTCACCAGCCAAGATCAATTCTTGGCAGGTAAATGACCGATTAAAAAAGCTCTGCATTTGACAAAACATTAAACTTTCACCTGTTAAACACATCTGCTATCTAAATCGATTTAAACATTGCATTAGCATAGAGACCCACTCTGTGTGGGGAATGGATGGTCTATTGGTGCAAAGTCATTTCTTGCCATAGAGAGGAAGCAGGGAAGAAGAACCATCTTGTGATATCGGGTGAATGCTGCCTCGAGAAAACAACAGAAACCCGGGCCGGGGGACTTATAATTGGGGAGTAAATTGGTTTGTTATTGAATTAAGTTAGGTGGTAAATTCAGGTCAACAAAGTCATCGAGACAAACCCATGTGTCCTAATTGAAGATGCCTTGGAGAATTGTTTCAAAATAGATGATGCAATTACATTTGCATCATCTATTTCGAAAGAATTCACCAAAGCTGAGGTAATGTAAGCAGAGGCAATGTGATGTTTTTTTTATGATCATAAATGTAGCGTTCAGGCTGCCCTCATTTTTTACGTTAAGTGGTTATGAAGCAATATGTCGTAGGACCATTGGGAATGGGAAAGTCTTAAAGATAAAGTTAGCATTTCTTCTATTATTGCACCTATCTGTAACATCACAATAAGGAAATTCTGCCAAGCTCTAAGCTAATTAGCTGTGATGGACTTATATGTGAAAAGATTTCACACAGTCACACATTGATGTAGAGAGGCTACAATATAAAATGAATAATAATAGGTGAGTAGTTGCAAGGGAAGGAGAGTGAGCTGTTTTCAGTATTAACAGGAGAGCAAATCAGACTGCCTCTTAGTCTACTAGTTGAGTATTCTATACTAGGATGCCACCTTCTTCTGAGTCAAGCACGATTGAGGCTCACATAGGCATAACCCTGTGCCTTCATTAAGGTCAACTGTACTTACTTTGAAAAAAGTTGTTCTTGCCATGGGGGAAGTGATTTTTTCTGTCTTTCCACTGATAAGACCCCCAGAGACCTGGCACCAAGAGCATCTTCAAACTGACAATAATGATTGATGGGTATTTGAGCAACTATGATGACACCTTGTCTAGGATATGGGGGAAAGTGTAATTCAGGAACTGCAACTGAATCTGCTCTTACTTTGACACTGATTGCATTTGCGTTCTTGAGTTGTCTGACTTATAAGCACTTGTAAGTTTCCAGAAGCAATCAGCACAAAAAAAGGTAGTTTTTCATTCCCCCAGCTATATTCTTTGGAAACTTAGTTGTGTAGCACTTGTGGGACGTGTTCTGATGGTGCATACCTTCATGGTTCACAAAATCACTTTGTCTGTACCTTTTGGTAAAAGCACGTACTAAATGAATTGATTTAAATGAACCAGTAACTGGTGTATGATGTAATTAAATGCATTTCTAACACAACCCCAAATGGTTCTCTGCTAATTGGATTCCTACTATGTCTCTCTGTATGTCAAGACTGATCTCTGCAATACAGTCTCACTCATAAACCAGCAGTATGAGATCATTTGAGAGTTAAGCAACTGTCCTTGGTGAGAAAGAGAACGATTGCGGGGCTGGCACAGCAATGTAATCACCCACAAAACCATTTAATCATGCTTTAGCTTGTTTTATTAAAATGCATTTGTACCTGCAATCGTATGATTTAATGAACAATAAGAAAGACAAATAGGAAAGGATGTAAATTAGTCTGCTATACAAACTTGCTATATTTCACCACTGGATGGTGATAGTGTGCCACTAAATGTCCCTTCTTCATATTGCTTTAAGATTCATGAGCAACATGAATGATGCATGCACACACGCACGCACGCACGCACACACGCACGCACACACACACACACACACACACACACACACACACACACACACACACACACACACACACACACACACACACACACACACACACACACACACACACACAAACGTTAACCTTATAGAGTTTGATCATTTGGATATGACCAGATAGACTGCTGAGGTATGCTGGGGAAAAATCTAAGCTGTCATTGGTAAATTAAATCTCCTCTCTTCTATACTCTGAAGGCCTTTCACATTCCAGCAGTGTGTGGGGTGGTTCCCTATTATAACAAACCTCAACAGAAATATCAGCATTCTCTTTTTTGGCAGTCCACAGCGGTCGCTAAAATAATATTGAGCGTCCAGCAGAGATGTTATCTCTTGTTCTTGTTCTGAGTAGAGAAATAAAATGCCAGATAAAACGGCCGATAAAACGGTTTTCCCAGGGGATCCCTCGTCCACGAGAAATGAATCGTGACAGCGAGGAGACGGCGAGTATGCAAACAATGTTAGATGTCAAACAGGAAAAGAAAGAAATGGCTAAATGCATTCGTAGCATAGGAAATATAAATCTATCATACTTTATTCTCCATACTCCTTAGTACGTAATATTCAACTGCAAGGCTTAATTATGTTTTATTGATGGATTGATTGTGTTCATAATGGTCTTGTTGAAACTCTCCCTCCAGTGTCCCCCTTTTCCTGTCTTCACTGGATACAGAAAACAAGGGCTTTGTTAGTTTCTGGTGAGACTTACATGTTATGATAATGTCAAAACCAATCAAGTGTAAAACAATCCATCTTGGCTTCATTGTTTATCACTGTGTGAAAAGGCTGTGTAAAGATAGAAAATAACGTATTATTTTTCTGAAGTGTACAAAACCCTTCAGAAAAAGACCAAGTAGGATTAAATTAATATGTACTCTCAGTCTGTTAACAGATAAGCATCGGTAGGATAAATAGGTGAAAACTGTTAGATCACTGAAGTTATTTCTAAAGTAAAGCAAATACAGAAAGGTGAGGTTTAGCCTTATAAAGCATGAATATAATGGAAGGGGTATTGCAATGCTGGATGAGACAAAATAATGGATTATCTGGCTAGCACAAGGAGTCAGTTCAAGTTATTTTGAATCATACCACAACAAATACACAAACTTTCCAACGCCACAAAAAAACTGGCAGGCTTATTTCTTCTTTTGTCCAGTTTTCTGAGATTAAATCCCTTGGGCTTGTTGGTTTTCCTAGATCCTTCCTTGTGCCTTCCTTGTCCTAAATCAATCATTTTCGTAATTATTCTTGAAGATTGAATGTCATGGAGGAGTCCGACATCCAGGAAACTAAAGGACAAGGAGACCCTTTCCACAATAGGTCCTTTCACTTTGGCTTGGGTTCTTTATTACAAGATCCCAGGAGCCCCGAAAAACTACAGCAGTAATGAAGCAATAATGAAAGCTTGGCCAGAGATAACATTTGTGTATGTACGTGTGTGTGTGTGTTTGCGTGTGTGTGTGTGTGTGTGTGCGTGTGTGTGTGTGTGTGTGTGTGTGTGTGTGTGTGTGTGTGTGTGTGTGTGTGTGTGTGTGTGTGTGTGTGTGTGTGAGAGTGTGTGTGAGAGTGTGTGTGTGTGTGTGTGTGTGCGTCGGTCAGTGTGTGCATGTGTGTGTGTAAAGTTATGAGCTAACCATGATTGAAGTTAAGGTTAGTCAAAAGAGAACGATTTGAGCCAAAGGTTGACAAATTTGTCTTGCTTCGTTTATTCATCGCTAAGGCCTTATTATCCGGACACCAGCCATGATTGCTGAGTCTGAATTGCATCGGGCTATAGGCCATGCGTTCATGGAAGGGGCTGCTTAGAGCTGTAATCAAGAACTGTGGTTGCTGCCTGTCAACGGCAGTTTGGTGTATTACAGAGGTGATGGAGACTGGCTGCCTATAGGTACCGCCATGGGAACAGGCTGATGATGCAGTCAGTTGCAAACACAGGGATTTGCAAGGTGGTTCAAAAGGTCACAGTGAATCACTTGTTATTGGGTTTTAAGCAGGAAAACATCTGGTGACTCAAGACAAGCTGGGAAATCACCCAATCTGCGTTCAGATTCTGAAGTGACTTTGTGTAATTGTGTGGCAGTGTAACAATTAACCAGATATTGATTCTCAAGCAGCTTATTGTGCTGTATATGCGCTTGAATATCAGGTCTATATCTGTTTTATAGGTAAGGCCTATGATTGTATTCCCCAAGCAATTCTGTGAAAGGTACTGACGGATTTTATTTGGTCTACTCAGAAGAAAAGCTTTGTTTATATCCTGAGCATAGAAGCTTGCCTTTATTACAACCAGGTGAAAAGTTCATCTTGTATCCCCTTCCTGTTTGTGACATTTGTTGAAATTACTTAAATTCAATGTATTTTGTGGTGTTGGAACAGGAACATATCTGCCTTTTGGGGACAACGTAAAGACGTCCAAAAATGTCACTTCAATAAAAAATGCATTACATTCATGGGAAAACATCTCTATCCAATTTGAGTATGGTGGTGGTGATAAAAGTCCTGGAATCACCCACATATCCCCCAAGATCCAATTTCCACTCGACTGTTTTTGGCCTCATGCCTGTGGTCAAGTTGAAATATATTCATATATTAGGGATTACTGTGCCGACAGCGTTATGTTGTTTTTCCTTCTTCTGGGAAATGTAGTAATTGTAAGCTGCTTTGGATAAAAGTGTCTGCTAAATGCCCGAAATGTAAATGGATTAATTGTATGTACTCATTTCTACTTCTTTATCAGAGATGATACAGCTTGATTTGTATTTGTATTCAACATATCAGTGGTCCTATTGGCAATTGACACAAGGGGAAACTAATCTCATTCAGCAAAAATGAAAATAATGAAAATAAACAGAGATGCTTACAGTGTAAATTATATTTTAGTCATGCAATAACTTTCTTAAGAACATTTCCAGTATTCATGAGAAACAATAGGATTAACAACCATAGTCCTTTATTTATCCCATATGGGAAATACAATTTGTGGGATGAACATATGACTTGAAAGTTTTTCTAGTGCTTAAACAACACAACTCATTTGTTCATTGTTTTATGTATTAACACAAGCATTCATCTTGGAAAGTAACATGAAGGTTTACACTTCATCTTCAGTTTAATCAAGTGTAAACCTTAACCCAACCTTAAACGTTACCATGAGTTTTTTGTGATACAATTTGTGAATAATTTAAAATCAGTTTCATGTTTATTTTTTGGTATTCATCTGGCCATCAGCTGTTTCTTGGTGTTTCTCTCAGGCCTTAGAAGGAGGATAAAGCACTTTGGGGCGAAGATGCACAGCAGCAGGCCATAACTAGAAGCCAGGATGGCAAAGATCTCCACAGCCACAGTGTACTTCCCTGGAGAGCTGATGTAGGCTGGGACAAAGGCCACCCAGACAGCACAGAAGATCAGCATGCTGAAGGTGATGAGCTTGGCCTCATTGAAGTTGTCAGGTAGTTTCCTAGCCAGGAAAGCCAGTAGGAGACAGAGGCAGGCCAGGAAGCCTATGTACCCCAGCACAAGACCAAAGCCAACCACAGAGCCCACGTCACACTCAAGGACTATCTTGGGTCCTCGATTCTCCCGAACACCTCTCTCTGCGGGATGGGGTGGGGCCAGGACCAGCCACAGTACACATATCAACACCTATCGGTCAGGAAATGGAAGACGACTGGAGAGGGTCATGACTACAATGGTTAAGAAAAGGTGTTACATCACGTAGATCTATGTGAACAAACGCTGACATGATTTACCTGAACCAGGGTGCAAATTGAGATGCCGAGTCTTTGTTGCACAGGGCCAAAGAAGCGCATGAGGTTTTCCCCGGGTAGCGTGGAGCGAAAGGCCACCAGGACCACCACCGTACGGCTGAGCAGGCAGGAGATGCACAGCACAAAGCTGATCCCAAACAGGGTGTGTCTCAGGGCACAGGACCATGCCACTGGGCGCCCAATGAAGGCCAGGGCACACAGGAAGCACAGCTTCAGTGACACCAGGAGCATGAAGCTGACTTCAGAGTTGTTGGCTCGTACCTTAGGAGGAGGGTTCGTTTTTTATTATTGTAAGGTGCGTTACCTTGTTGTATGCATCCCATTTATAAGATTACATTTCTGTAAAATATAGATAGTATTGTAAGAAAGCATTTATGAACAGTTCACTCCTTACTAAAGGCGTGTGGCGGAAATAAAAGAAGGTAGTGAAGGTGGCAGCAGACAGTGCTGCCCCAGCAACAGAAATGATTGAAAGGATTATACCCATAATATCATTATGGGATAGGAAGTCAACCTGCTGGGGCAGGCAGTCTGTACGATCTGAATTGGACCAAAATCTCTCGGGACACCTAATGCAATCAGTTGATCCTAGAGGTGGGGGAGAGGTAGAAGGTACAATTATACATGATGAAGTGTCATGAAAGAGGGGAGATTGTCAAAGCAGTAGTGAGTGGGTTGTATCTCTGCAGTACCTGTTTCATTACTGATTTCCCCCCCGGGACAACGCACACAGTCAAAGCAGCACACTGGTCGGCCTTTCTGCACAGCCTTTCTTGTACCAGCAGGACAAGGTGTGCTGCATATAGACACAGGTACCTACATCGTGAAAAAGGACAGTCTCTCATCAATTACACTATGTACATTTACCTTCTGATGTTTTCGAATCAGCTATTAACAAGAGTAAAAAAACTTCAGCACACACACCTTGTCTCCCTGTCCTCCACCCCAGATAACCCTGCCCATGTCGATGTGAAACTGACCACCCGAGCCTTCTGAGGACACAAAATGTCCGACGTTGACAAACTCCACCTTTCCCTGTTGTGTCACGTGCCAGTTCAAAATGTCGTATGAGGCAGGCGGGTCTCCGTTTTCATCAAAGTATAACTGCTCCCCCAATGATGTGGTGAAGTTTACCCTTCGTAGATAGAGAGAAAGCTGACAAAGAATTTCACTTTCATAATTTCAGTTCTGCTTAAAGCATGTGATACTGTCCTTTAAGTGGTAAGGTAAATGTTATATCCAAAACAATGAATGCACATGTTTCTAACATGTACATTCTAACATGTAAAACTTGAGGTACCTCAGAGGGGTGTAGCTTTCTGACATCAGGACACTGGCCATTTACTAAGAGACCTCTTCCAGGCGAACAGGCCAGCATATCCTGGATAGCATGGGCAATAGCATACACAGCCTTATAGACTTTGTAGGTGGCTCTGAGCTGGGACACATCTGCGTACGTACTCTCCCCCACAGCTAAGTAAAGATTATACAATAGATGTAAAAGAAACACGGGCAGAGTTGGAGAAAAATTAACAATTCTGCACATTCTTCTTTCTTACAATTGCTTGAGCATACCTATCTTTTCAGAACCCAAACAGGGTTTTTCTGAAGTACCAAATATAACTCTCAGTGAGCATCCAAACAGCGCCTCCCACAGCTGTTGCTTGAAAGGGTCAGGGTCAAGAGAGAATGTAGCAGGGTGTATTTGAGTCAGAAAATACCCTAGGTTAGGGATTTCCGCCTTACGCAGGGCAAACCCCAGGGTTCCGGCTAAGGAGGGTATGTTTTGAGGAACAGACAGGGTAGCATATGTGACCCAGGCATCGTTAGCGAGCCACTGTTTATCTGTTATTTTCTGGCGAACCACCTCTTCCAGCAAGGCCTGAAGAAAGAGAGAAAGGCACTCGTTATTGTGTCCATGCAACTAATTTGTGTGTGTGTGTGTACTAGTCTATTCTCTAAACACACATAATACTGTATCTACATGTTGTATGCATTTACCTTGGCATCCTGATCAATGATAAAGGTCACCACCACTTTTGCAGAGGACTTCTTGATAGTCTCAACCATTTCTCTCATCTCCTCTCCTCTGTACCCCTTGGATATAAAACATCAGGAGTCAGAGGGGTTTGGTTCGAGTCACACGTATAGGGGCTCTAAGCTTGGACTCAGTGGTAAATTAAGGCTGTAGTAACTGACAGAGAGAACAGCAGCAGGCCTTTACCCTTGGAACCACTCTGTGGTAGGCGACACATACTCCAGTTCCCCTGAGCTCCTCCATTAGTATCTGAATGGCAAACCTGCCATAATCATCGTCTGCCGAGACAAGGCCCACCCAGGACCAGCCTAAAAGTTGCAACAACTTGGCCATTGCCCGGGCTTGCAAGGCATCGCTGGGCATTGTGCGGAAGAAGCGCGGGTACTTCAGACTATTACTTAAGCACACACAAGAAGCCAAGTAGCTCACCTGAGGGAAAACAACAAAAGCAGAGAGAGGATTCACCATTGAGATTATCGGATTTTACTACTTATTATAAAGCTCCTCAGTGTGATTATGTTATCATAGTTCCCGTTACCATTGGTATTTCAAACACCCCGAGAGTGTCTGCAATAACCATGGAGGAGGAGGACCGTACATCCCCAATGATAACTGGGACAGCAGGGGCAGATTGGCATCCGTCGCCGGCTCTAGAAACCTGAAGGCCGGTCACCATGGTCAAGGCTGTGGAGAGCGTGGTGCTCTCAGCCAGGCAGGTGTCTGCTGCCAGATAGCCCAGTGTCAGGTTGGGTAGGAGGTGAGGGTCACTGTTAATCTCCTCCACTGCAAAAACCATGGTGCGCAGCCAGCGGTATGCTCGCTGGTTAAAACTAGAGACAGGAAAGGACAAAAGGACACTTGGAATATAAATAATACGAGACATAGCCCTGTAAAGGTCTGACAATAGTGATGAACACAAAGTCACAAGGAAACGTGTGACTTTTTCCCCTTTGATTTTGATCTTAAGGTTTCTGCTTACAGAGAACACGCTCCGTTTACCCGGACATCCCGAAAGTCCGTCTCAGGCTGTGGTGCCCTCACATGCACAGGAAACAGACCTCCGATCACTATATCTCCTTTCTGATAAACACTTCCTGAGACGGGCCCCGCCATCAGCTTGCAGGGCCCCCCTTCTCCTGTGACCAACCCATGGAGGCCACAGAGAAACCAGAGCCAGGAGAAGACACACATTACTGGAGGGAAGAGGGCACCTCAGGGAACAGCAAGAGAGAGGATGGTAGAAAGGCAGGCAGACACGATCAGTACAAAGGGTTAACATTTCAGAATGCATCTGCATCAAACAATCTTGTTCCCTTGATAGGAAATAAGACATTCCGATTATTGACTCATAGAAAAATAACCAAAACATTTGTAAAACTAAAACTCTTTCAGGTTTAAGGTCTGAGTTCTCTTTTCTATATCCTGGTCGGAACATAAACATATGCATAACAATTGACAGCAATGAGAAATTTTGCGTTAAGAAAAGAGACCCACTTTGCCCCCTGGATTGGCGGTATGTGTGGCAGCGAGACATTTCCTACCACAGAGGAAAGCAGAAAGAAGAACTGCCCTCTGATATAGCGAAAATGTTTCCTTTGGATAACAGCCACATGGGAGGGGATTTGTCCTCTGATTAAAACTGGGAGGAAGATGACTTTGTTTTTTTTTGCGTTGAGCACATTGCAAGAGAGCAATTTAAGGTACACAAAGCAATTGAGTAAAACCCAAGAGGACTAATTTAGATTGCTGGGGACAATCTTTTTTAAAATAGATGATGCAATTATGATTTTCCTTTCGATGTTTATGTCAGCTGCAATTATTTCATAAATAATTAATTTGATATGTTATTAAAGTGCAACCAAGCCAAAACAACTAATAATTTCACCAAAAGTTCTCAACATCACAAAAAATCATGGACATTTCTGCGTAGACGCCATGTATATAGCAGAATCAAACAATCACTCTGACCCTCACTTTCATATCATATAAAACCCATTCCAAACGAGATGGACTAAAACATGCTTGTATGTGTGTGTGTGTGTGTGTGTGTGTGTGTGTGTGTGTGTGTGTGTGTGTGTGTGTGTGTGTGTGTGTGTGTGTGTGTGTGTGGGCCCTGCTGAGTAGGGCGTATGGATTAGAGAGCCCTATTAAAGATGAGAGAAGGGTTAAAGAATGAAGAGGGAGAGAGCTGTCATTTCCAGGAGTACCCTGTCATGTCCCTTATTTAATCAGTGAGTGTTCATCCAATTATACCTTGAGTGTTCCTTCTTGGTCCTCCTCGTGTCCTCTCCTCCTTCCCCTTCCTGGGCCCTCCGCCCTCTCCACCTGATCTCTCTCAAGATCTGTCCTTTGATTTCAGACTTTATTTGGACCCTCGGGCCTAGGGTAGTAAAAGTCGTTTTTGCTGTGATTTGCAGTGATTGCATGAGAGGCATAGTTTGCCTTTTTAACTGTTTGGCCTCCCGTTCCTAGTTTGGTCTTGCCCTCCGCTTGAGTATGAAGGTGACGCTTTAGCTTTACTATCTGGTCTCGCACTACTTCCCCCTCTTAAAAAATGTCATTTTAATCACATGAAAAAAAATGGCAACCACTTATTTTCCATTTCATTCCTTGTACATTTTCTGAAGGTAGGAATGCCTGCTTCCCGGTTTTCTTTACTCTACAAACATGAATGTGTTTGTGCATGTGTGTCAATGTCCATGATTAGTTTGAGATGAATGTGACATTGACCTTGGGTTTTGGACAGAGATGGATGGAGCTGGCTTGAGTTCCAGGACCCTCCAGCGAGCGCTGAGCAGCCAGCCCCAGCTGTGCATCATCCCCCGAGGGGGCACATTCCGACAGAACTCCAGGAACTGCACACATCTGGGACCTGATCCACAGAGAATGGGGATTTTGATAGGAATTGTATCCCATTCGATCCCTAAAAAGTGTGTGTGCACGGTGTGCAGTTTGGTGAACAAGTACGGTAGGCGATTTAGTACAGACCCTGACGACAGTTAGGGATAGTTCGAAACACGGTATGAATCAAGCTCATCAGCAGCAGGGAGATGTTGTGCCGTACCAGCCACAAGAAGCTGGAGCCTAGCACAGAAAGCTCTAGCGTGTACAAAGATAAGTAAGATGGCCAAGTTCCTATCAGCAGCCGTACACGTCAATACAGCATCCTTTAAGGGATAAAATTCAATGAGTGCACTGTGGCCAGCACACTCAGCTGTTGACATCGCCCTAACCCACACTCGCTTTAGGTCCACTAGAATTTATCCGTGAGTTATTTTAAATTCTGCTGAAGCTTGGGATGGCTTACGGGCTGAATTGCATTCCTCTCATTTGTCCTCACTTTTGCAGAAAAAAAAATCAATTGCAATATGGGTTTCAAGTAAATGGAGTCTGATTTTTGTTGAACGCTGTTTGAAATAAAACCGACAAGGTTCCAGTGTGTTGGCCTATCTGAATGTTGGCTCGTGCGTTGGTTGGGTACAATGGTCTAGCGGTTTACGTTTTTGACTCCCTTGAAATATAACAACCCTCCCCCCCCCCCCCCCCGCCTGCTTTATAACGTGTATCTTAAAGAAAAAACTGAAACTTGCTTTGAAATAAAGTGTATGCTGAATGACCATTGTAAATATTTTTTTCTTCTAATTAAAAAAGTGCAAAGGTTGTGCTTCAAACAGGCCTAATAAAAAACATGGCTCTATGCCTGTGATGAAAGAAGCCTAGATATGTTATTTGTTATATGTTGTTATATGCTCTCCATACCAGGCTTTGTGCAGTTCATACTGTACATGCTCTCATATTGGAAGGGGAAGGATATAGTTTTGCATTCATGAATGTTGAATTTGATACATTACAAAAAAAAATCATTACACTGAAAAAAAAAAAAAACATTACACTGAATATCCATGATTACGACTGCATCGACTTTTTGACAAGTCTTTATAAGAGCATCTTTCTTAACGACGACAATTACACTTCTGCGTTGATTGCTGCCATGCAGCGTCTTAAAGTTTCTTTGCAGATTCAAGCTCTAAATATGATCGGAAATGTGACACATTTATAATGCATTCCTTTACAGAAAACTATCAGGGGATTTTTCCACAGCAAGCCTTGTGTAGGGCCTTAGGTTTTAAAGACTGCAGTATGACCATAAAAATTGTAAACACAACTGAAAAAAAAAAATACCCATGCACACAAAGAAACATACACGCATCCATACACACGCACACACCAAACACAAAACACAATCATAAAACAAATATACAGAAACACTTAAGAAACACCGGTTTGTACATAAAAACACACACACTAACTGCAAAAATAAGCACACTTCTTTTGATGTATTCCGAGAAGTGTGGAGTGCAGGGTTTTAGAACAGGTAATATCCTTTGTGTGTTTATACAACTCATGCTGCTGGCTTAATTTAAAACGCCCCCCCCCCCCCCCCTCAAAGTAGATCAAAGTATTTCCATTCCTACGCCAAATTCACACTAACAAGGTTGATAATGAGAAAGGGGGAGGGGTTCCCCACCTCTAATGGGTCATTAGTCAGGTAATCCACATGGCATCGTGCCGAGAGGCCCCGGGCTCTGACATCGTTCTCTGCTTCCATAATTCCGATCACGTGTCGACTAGCCCACCGTTCCTTCCTCCCTGCCGGAATGCTTGGGCGCTTGTGAGAATGTCCACTGGCTGACATTCCCCAAGACAACAGATGTTCTATCCCGAAGCACACACACACACACACACACACACACACACACACACACACACACACACACACACACACACACACACACACACACACACAGACACACACACACACACACACACACACACACACACACATACATTCGCACAAGCTCATACGCATGCACACATACACACGCAGTATCACACACAGTAACACACACACGCACGCACACACACACACACGCACGCACGCACACACGCACACAAACATACACATACTATATATACACATACATATACACACACACACACACGGACACACACACATACACACACACATACATGTAAACATGCACGCAAATAGATACACAACTACACTCACAAACACAGAAACACACCCACAGACACCCACACACAGTAACACAGCAGGTTCCAGGTGCTCCGATCAGAACCCAGGTTCTGGTTCCAAAGTTGTGGCCCTCACAGATACAGGCCATCTCTGTCCCTTCAGCCAGCAGCTTCCTAAACAAGGTAGACATGTCAATCATGTTGGGACTGACCAACATGTGTGAGTGTACCTGTAGCTGGGACAGGGTTGCAAGCGGTGGTAGGATGAATTGTGGAGGTTAGCCACACTGGTAAAAGTGGAATCCAGGAATATTAACATTGGTTTAAACTAGTCAGAAGCAGCTAACACCAACTTACCTCAATAACATCCAATCATGAACATTCTTGACCGAAACTAATCCTTTCATGATATTGTTTTATTTAGTCATATCCAACTAACAACCGTCCAAATGCATTTGCACCGCCCCTAAGCATCCAGATGATGTCGCTGTTTTACATACAGCAATGGATGTGTTAACACAACACGCACACGGCCACTCAATCAGGGATGCATTTCAGACTTCGGTTTAATTGAATTGTGTGTGTGTGTGTGTGTGTGTGTGTGTGTGTGTGTGTGTGTGTGTGTGTGTGTGTGTGTGTGTGTGTGTGTGTGTGTGTGTGTGTGTGTGTGTGTGTGTGTGTGTGTGTGTGTGTGTGTGCGCGTGCGTGCGTGCGTGTGTGTGTGTGACTTGCAGTGTGCTTTAAGCTGCCTGTCTCTCTGTAGCCAATCAAATGAGGACAGGAGAGGTGAGAACCGTAGCAGTGGTGGCATTTGGAACACCATGGAGTTGTAGGAATCCTCATTTCAGTAAATGTATGCAGCCTGTATTTTTATACAGGCTGCATACATTTACGAAAACTCAATTTTCTAGTCATTGTTTTAATTCCCCTATATTGTAATCTCCCAATGGATTGTTGACATTATTTGGCTCATTACTTAGGCCAATATCCATTGCCAATCTCTGTGGCAAGTAGATCAGTTACTGGCACTTAATGTATGCACTTTTTGCATTTGTACGTCCTTGCACATAAAAATAGTACTTAGCATTGTGTAGCATCTTATCTTAGCTCTTTTTTTGTGTACAAGGAATGGGTTAACCTAGCAATTGTTAGTACTTGGCACTTGGTTCTATGAACATCCTTACTGTACCGACGGCGATATATTTTTTCTCTTCTTCTGACAAATGGACTTATTCTGAGTCGCTTTGGATAAAAGTGTCGGCTAAATGTAAATGTAAATGTAATGTATTCTGTTGATAATACATGTTCAGAATTAGCCTTTGCTCTGCGGGGTGAATGGCTTTCAGTTGTAGGAAATGAAAAGGAATGTAACGTCTCTTTTCACCCTTTGCTTATGATCGTAATAACATAGTTAGCTAATTAGTACAATTTCAGAATCCAGATTTAGCATTCCTCTTGATGTGAACGCAAAAATCTACTTATCTATTTGCTCATTTAGTGTCTAAGGTACGTACATTGTGTAGTTCAACCAGGTTTGTATGTCTTTATCTGTGTGAGTTTCTTGGTGTGTGTGTGAAACATGACGTGTGTGTTTTTCTTTACATACATATCCTCTGACATGTCAAACACCAATAGCTGTCACACATATACTGATCTTGCGATCCAGTGGCTTAGAGTATATGGTCCACCCACTGACATGCAAAAACACACACACACACACACACACACACACACACACACACACACACACACACACACACACACACACACACACACACACACATACACACACACACACACACACACACACACACACACACACACACACACACACACACACACTCACACACACACACACACACACTCACACACACACACACACACACACACACACACACACACACACACACACACACACACACAGACACACATACCACAGCACACACTATCAGGGTCACCCAAAGGGCACATGGGTGGAAACCTGAGTCAGTAGTTAATTACGAGGGGGGCAATAAAAAAGAAAGAAACATTTCTGGTGCGGGAGAGATGGGGAAGGGGAAAAGTCACCAGGCTGAGAAAATATTGTTGAAATCTGCCTCCATAACTCAAACATAACAGGCGGTAACGCGTCCGTTCAACACACATAAAATATGTTCAACATGTCCTGATTGAAGTCCATTCCATGTATTTTGATTTGAGGCCTGGCCCCCTGCTGTTGCTGAACATGTTCCCACTCACTCAATCACTAGCTGGGGACATCAGGCTGTTGCCCTTCTGCGATCCAGGATGAGGACAGGCCCTTGGCTGGGGGCCCTCTTCTGGGGGCCTCTCAGGAACATGCTGAGGTGTTGTAATGTAAGCTGTGTTGCCCGCCAGTGAGAGACACAGGGGGAGAGAGACACAGAGGGCGAGAGAGGCAGCGCTGCCAACTTACTGGGGTGAGACGACTCTCTGGTTCAGTGATTCGCGTCGTGGTGACTGGACAGGAAATGCCTGCGTTAATTCAACTGTGTTTCAACTGGCACTTTCTCTGTCAAAACTGCCTTTAAGACATTTAAACTATTTTACTTTGAAGATTCCTCAGGCCGCTGTTTTAAGAATACAACAATGCTCTAACCATACAGATTTATGCTTTTATGGTTGTAGGGCACACATGGGCAGCTGTAAAATGTAATTACAGAGTGTGTCGACTAAATTATATGATCAGAAGAAGGGGAATGCTGTTGTCCATTCAGCCCATTGGATGGAGCAATAAAAAGTTTCAGTCATTAGTCTAGCTTAAATTGTTGGCATACACTTTAAAGATGCATGATCAAAGTATAAACAAACTTTTATCTCTGAAGAGCTTCATGTAAATCCATAATAAAAACAACATTTTATTTTTATTTTTATATTTTAATAAAAAACAATGTGCATTAATCAACATAGCCATTGCATCGAAGAAATAAATGTACCAGATTTAGTTTAAAAACTATTTTTCATCTGTAGTCCCTGGGGGCTGTTACTGGAGCAACTGATGAAGTATCCTCTACTATTAACCTGCATTAGTATCTTATACCATTAACCTGCATTGGTTATCTTATACCATTAACCCACATTAGTATCTTATACCATTAACCTGCATTGGTTATCTTATACCATTAACCTGCATTAGCACCTTCTACCCTTAACCTGCATTAGTGTCTTCTACCCTTAACCTGCATTAGTGTCTTCTACCCTTAACCTGCATTAGCGTCTTCTAACATTAGCATGCATTAGTGTCTTCTAACATTAGCCTGCATTAGTGTCTTCTACCGTTAACCTGCATTAGAGTCCTCTGCCATTAACTTGCAGTGGCCTATTTGTTTTTTTAGTGGTGCTATGAATTGGCCAGCCGTTGCCTCCCAAATGTAGTTTATTCTCTTAAGGCTTTAATGCATAAGGCAAACAGAGCAGTGTTTCTTCACGTAGAAAATGTC
This sequence comes from Gadus macrocephalus, assembly GCF_031168955.1. NCBI lineage: Eukaryota > Metazoa > Chordata > Actinopteri > Gadiformes > Gadidae > Gadus > Gadus macrocephalus. Next base: position 9,566,441 of record NC_082397.1, on the reverse strand, counting down.
GACGCCTAATGATATGAAAAAGCTGGAGGCGGGATGCCCATAAAGCCATAGGAAGGGGAGAACTACGACTCCACTGCATCTAAACACTCCCACACAGCTCGAGAACAGACACACACTCACACAAACACACACACACAAACACACACAAGCACGTAAACACACTCATGCTCTCTCACACACAAACACACATACACACAGCATGCATGTATGCACACACAAACACTCACACAAGCATGCACACAAACACATTTATGCCCTCTCAGACACACAAACACACACACACACACACATACATGGGCATGCACACATGCACAGACAAACACACGCACACACATACATTTACACGTGTTCACTCAAGCAAACACACACAGACGCACACATAGATTCACCCACACAAACAGATTGCACACCAACACAAACAGATAGACACACTTACGTTCATGTGCAGCCGACCACACACACAAACAGAAACATGGAAACAGAAACACACAGATACATTACAGAGAATCATACCAGCTGGTTCTCGCCCCCTACACAACACACACACACACACACACAGACACAAACACATATATATATATATATATATATATATATATATATACACACATATATATATATATATATATATACACAAGCTCATTCATTAAACATGATACTTGGTGGAACACATGAAGAATACCAAATAATGCCAGGAAGAAATCTAATAACAGACGTTGTTTTTTTCATTTAGATTTATTTTCAAGGTAAAATAAAAAATCAACCCTTGAGTTTCTCAGTATCAATTTTATTATTACAAAGTATCTAAATACAGGCAACTGAGGTATTTCTGTCTGTTTTACTATGAGTGGATTGTGTGAGGGAAAGAGAAACCTATGAACATATCTGCTAGAATGACATTAATCAATGAAAATAAACAAAGGAAACCATAAAAGTCCAAGATGTCAACGGAGGTCTTCGTATACAATCTGAAGCATTGGTTTGCCTTTCGAAGTACATTTCAAAGTGTGTACATTTACACACATAATAGGCGACGAAAAACAGTGTTATAGATGTGTTGTGCTTCTATCACAGCTTGTGTTGTAATTCATAATATAAATGATGAAATGCTCTTGGTGAATCCTTCCATTGGCTTAGTTTTGTGTTGCATTCATACAAGTACATGCATCCTGTTCCAACTTTAGTAAGGGCGCTTCCCGCGGGTTAAGGAGTCAAACACTCTTATTAGACATTCTGGTACGGTGTTTTGACTGCAGCTTGAGTAAGGGAAATTGGCCGTATCCATCATCCTGGATCAATGGGATTGAATGGAGAACCATTTTAAATCAATCATTGGCGCAGTACAAGAACATGCACAGACACACAAAGACACAAATGATCACACACACTCACACACACATGCACAGACACACACAAACACACACATACACATACTCAAACAGTCACACACACGTTTAAACAATCGCACACACACACAAAGGCACATGCACACACACAAACACAGAGCACCACTTACATTGTAAGGCATAACTATTCTTCTGCCATGTGCTTACAACTTTTGACACAGAACAATCTCAACACACATGAACAGGCATGCCAGCATACAGACCGACAAACAGACACAGACACACACACACAGCTTGGAGAAACCTAGAGAGCACATGAGTGCAGTGTCTGTTGAATCTCTGATTTACAGATTACGACATATTTAGGAAATAAGGTGTCTACTTATCTTGGTTGAATTTAAAACACAAAAAACGTTTTTGCGTTTATAATAAAAACATTGTTGATTGATATGCAATTGTTTAAATGTTGTCCGTTAAGTATGTCAATAAATGCATATGTTCTTAAATATTCAATCTTGCTTTAAATAATTATAATTACCAAAAGTAGCTGATGATTAACCTCCTTGATGTACATTATGAGTATATTAGGGTGAGAATCAAACCTAAAGATTTGAGTGCTGTCCATTGTGTCAGACCTGGGTCAAAAATGACATACTGGCCACCAGCCCATGGCAGATAGATTTGACAATTTCCACACAATTATAATTCAAAGACAAAATCAAAAACGTTAACGTCAGACCCTTTGTCAGACGCATCCGCGCAAGAAAGTGTGTGTGTTTTCGATTTATTCCTACCTGAACAAAGGTTGGACGTATATCGATGAATATGCTTTAAAAAAAATAAGCCCTTCACACTGAGTTATGAATAGAAATGACACAATCACAAAAAAGAATACAAATAGAGATAGAGTTGTGCTATTGGCAAACCTGTGACAGAATGATTAAACCCCGCTGAGAGGAGAGAAGCACTGTATAACGAGGCTGACGGAGTGAAGCCCATTCGATGAGTCAGAGAGTCAGAGAATCAGCGCTCTGCTGTCCCCAGGGGCACAGTCCGCGGTCGCTCTCCCCCATGCGCCACTGTGACGCTGGCGGGCTGTGCAGGTCCATCCAGCAGAGATCTGAGGGGGGAAAGAGTCTCCATCTCTAGCCCACTGTGAGTGCTCTAACAGTCAGGGGGAGGAGGGAGATGCAGGAGGTGCAGCTGGCCTCTCTCCTCTCCCGCCAGCAGCATCTCTGCTTTCCCCAAGAGGCACAGCCAGACATCACCAGACATGGCAGATTTTGTCCGGAACCATGTAGCTTTTCTTCCTGCAGCTAAAGGCTTTGGCAAACTCTGGGCAGTTCTGGAGGGAACCAAGCACCCTGTGGCATACACAAGGATGAACTGGTTAGGTCCTGTGCGAAATATGTCTGGATACCCAACCCCCTGTTTTAATGGTTAGCGGGTACATACCTGAACTTGCCTGGACTGTGAACGTTCACTTTGAGTGAATTCACAGCCTGCTCGGGTCGGTGGGTTCCACACCAAACCTGAAGGAGATAAAAGTAAAAAATATACATATTATAAACACGTTATATAAACGGTTACAGTATAATCTTACTAACTGAACCTGACTTTCGTGTTCTTTGATACATTCATTACCTGAGCGAAATTGAGAAAGAAGAGTTGGTCGTTGGAAAGGTCTATGCCAGGTAGCGACGGCTCCTCTCCGTGTCTGACCACATAGTTCTGGTAGGCCTTCGCAACGAAACAACAAAGGGAATTATCCTCAGAATTGCAGAAAAATCATCGAATAATCACCTGATATTACAGGGAAATGAAAGTTAGATATTTTTTATTACAATAGTAGGTAATGTGATCATTTGTTATCGTTGTTTGTTACCTTATATGCTTGCTGTATGCCACCGTTGTCAGCAATATTCTCTCCGAGGGTGTTGTTTCCATTTATCTTTTGGAACGAAAGAAAGAAAGACGTGTTCAAGTTTGGTTTTCTAGCTGCAATATGTTATCATAAAATATGAAAATGTGTCAGTGTAAAGCTTTAGGAGCCGAGGTGAGCTACAAAATGGAAGAGTCCTGAAAAAAATGGAGACAAGTGAAAGGATAGACAAGGTAAAAATAGAAAAAGCTTTTGAATGGTAATGGAGAGAACGGGGGTTCATAATAGCAAAAACATTAAGAGTAAACTGAAGGAAGATAAGCTTGGCTGCAAAGGCTGAATCCTCTCGCTGAGTGCTCGGCTACCAACTTATTCGATAGATTGTTACACAGCTGTACCTTTGACACACATTTAATGTGTGAACTTTCTTTGACGGTCCCCAAGAATTCAAGTGCGCGTCTAAATTAACCGGCCCCACATCCAATAGGAACTACATTTACATTTTATATTTGGGGCATTTAGCCGAAGCGAGAAGATACAGAAAGATACAATAAGTACATTTGTCAGAAGAAAGAGAAATTAGAATATATCGCTGTCATTACAGTAAGGATTTTCATTGAACCAAGTGCCAAGCGCTAACAATATATAACACATTCCCCATATACAACAAAGATAGCTAGGATAAGACGCTACACAATACTAAGTACTCTTCTTAAAGGTTTTGAAAATCCGCCTCTTCCTGTGTTTTAGTGACATCACAAGTTGACGTGTCAGCCTTGACGTATGCTGGATAGGTCAGCCTACCAGCCTACCCAGTGGACATTATTACCCAGTATCCATCATACACCTAGGTTGACAGGCCCAGGTGTGATTCAAAACGGCTTGTAATGGCTAATCGCACCCGCACCTGGTGGTATAATATGTGACCTTTGAGTGACCTACATGGAGTCCATTGGCCAGGTCCCAGGAGAAGTTGCCATACTGCTCCACCATGCACTTTGAGAGGTCCAGGAACTTGCGGGTGGAGCCGGGTGTCCACCAGTCCTTCAGGTCCCCGTCCTTGTCGAAGTTACGGCCTAATGCAGCGGTCAGACGAGGACACGGGCTGGTTAAAGAGCGCACGTGTGAGAAATACAAACAATGTCCTCAATTATTTTGGTTTCTTAAACTGGAATGCAAAGTGTACCACATCCTTATGAAAACAAAGATGATTGGAATGGACGCGGATAAGATTGTTTTGGTTGCGCTCAAATTCCATCCCATATTGCGTATGAAAATTGTTAATGGAATCTGCTCTGGCTGAAATACAGAGAGGGATGCAGATTCAAAT